>NC_069499.1:822667320-822967320 GCF_027579735.1 Bombina bombina | reverse complement strand
AAATGAATTACCCAATTTATCCCATTCTTTGGAAATTACTGCAGAAATAGCATTAGGAACAGGAAAAACTTCTGGAATAACCACAGGAGCTTTAAATACCTTATCCAAACGTTTAGAATTAGTATCAAGAGGACCAGAATCCTCTATTTCTAAAGCAATTAGTACTTCTTTAAGTAAAGAACGAATAAATTCCATTTTAAATAAATATGAAGATTTATCAGCATCAACCTCTGAGACAGAATCCTCTGAACCAGAGGAATCATCAGAATCAGAATGATGATGTTCAGTTAAAAATTCATCTGTAGGGAGAGAAGTTTTAAAAGATTTTTTACGTTTACTAGAAGGAGAAATAACAGACATAGCCTTCTTTATGGATTCAGAAACAAAATCTCTTATGTTATCAGGAACATTCTGCACCTTAGATGTTGAAGGAACTGCAACAGGCAATGGTACTTTACTAAAGGAAATATTATCTGCATTAACAAGTTTGTCATGACAATCAATACAAACAACAGCCGGAGGAATAGCTACCAAAAATTTACAGCAGACACACTTAGCTTTGGTAGATCCAGCACTAGACAGCGATTTTCCTGTAGTATCTTCTGACTCAGATGCAACGTGAGACATCTTGCAATATGTAAGAGAAAAAACAACATATAAAGCAAAATTGATCAAATTCCTTAAATGACAGTTTCAGGAATGGGAAAGAATGCCAAGAACAAGCTTCTAGCAACCAGAAGCAATAAAAAATGAGACATAAATAATGTGGAGATAAAAGCGACGCCCATATTTTTTAGCGCCAAATCAGACGCCCACATTATTTGGCGCCTAAATGCTTTTGGCGCCAAAATGACGCCACATCCGGAACGCCGACATCTTTGGCGCAAAATAACGTCAAAAAAATGACGCAACTTCCGGCGACACGTATGACGCCGGAAACGGAAAAGAATTTTTGCGCCAAAAAGTCCGCGCCAAGAATGACGCAATAATGAAGCATTTTCAGCCCCCGCGAGCCTAACAGCCCACAGGGAAAAAAGTGTCAAATTTTTGAAGGTAAGAAAAAAAATGATTAATTCAAATGCATTATCCCAAATATGAAACTGACTGTCTGAAAAATAAGGAAAGTTGAACATTCTGAGTCAAGGCAAATAAATGTTTGAATACATATATTTAGAACTTTATAAACAAAGTGCCCAACCATAGCTTAGAGTGTCACAGAAAATAAGATTTACTTACCCCAGGACACTCATCTACATGTTTGTAGAAAGCCAAACCAGTACTGAAACGAGAATCAGCAGAGGTAATGGTATATATAAGAGTATATCGTCGATCTGAAAAGGGAGGTAAGAGATGAATCTCTACGACCGATAACAGAGAACCTATGAAATAGACCCCGTAGAAGGAGATCACTGCATTCAAATAGGCAATACTCTCTTCACATCCCTCTGACATTCACTGCACGCTGAGAGGAAAACCGGGCTCCAACTTGCTGCGGAGCGCATATCAACGTAGAATCTAGCACAAACTTACTTCACCACCTCCATCGGAGGCAAAGTTTGTAAAACTGAATTGTGGGTGTGGTGAGGGGTGTATTTATAGGCATTTTGAGGTTTGGGAAACTTTGCCCCTCCTGGTAGGAATGTATATCCCATACGTCACTAGCTCATGGACTCTTGCTAATTACATGAAAGAAAGTATATCTAGGTAGGCTAAGGAGCAGCAATGCATTACTAGGAGTTAGCTAATGACTGGTGGCTGCACAAAAATGCCTCTTTTTATAGGTTTACCAGATGTCTTCAGATTCCTCCCAGTAGTGCATAGCATCTACTTCAAAAAAGAATACCAAGAAAATTAGGCAAATTGGATAACAGAAATAAATTGGATATTTGTTTAAAATCACATGCTCTATTTGATTAATTAAAAATAAGAAAAAGAAAAATGTTGGGTTTCATTTCCTTTTAAGGATGTCCACACAAGTGCTCTGTATGTAATGTTGAATTGAGTTGGTTTTCTCACTCAATAAATCTTACAAGGTCTTATAGAGTTTCCTTTTTCAAAAAATTAAGCTACATTATTTTAAAAATATACCAAAACGTTAAAGGAACACTCAATCAAAATTAAACTTTCATTATTCAGATAGACAATGCAATTTTAAACTACTTTCCAATGTCCTTCCATTAACAAAATGTGCACAGTCTTTTTATATTTAAACTTTTTGAGTCAACAGTTCCTACTGAGGATGTGCAAGAATAAGTGTGTATGCGTTTGTGAATGGCTGATGGCTGTCACATGGTACATGTATGCATTTGTGATTGGCAGATGGCTGTCACATGGTACAGGGGGAGTGGAAATATACATAACTTTTAAAATTGTCAGAAAAAAAATCTACTACTCATTTGAAGTTCAGATAGACAATGCAATTTTAAACAACTTTCCAATGTCCTTCCATTAACAAAATGTGCACAGTCTTTTTATATTTAAACTTTTTGAGTCAACAGTTCCTACTGAGCATGTGCAAGAATAAGTGTGTATGCGTTTGTGAATGGCTGATGGCTGTCACATGGTACATGTATGCATTATTCAGATAGACAATGCAATTTTAAACAACTTTCCAATGTCCTTCCATTAACAAAATGTGCACAGTCTTTTTATATTTAAACTTTTTGAGTCAACAGTTCCTACTGAGCATGTGCAAGAATAAGTGTGTATGCGTTTGTGAATGGCTGATGGCTGTCACATGGTACATGTATGCATTTGTGATTGGCAGATGGCTGTCACATGGTACAGGGGGAGTGGAAATATACATAACTTTTAAAATTGTCAGAAAAAAATCTACTACTCATTTGAAGTTCAGACTAAGTGCTATTGCATTGTCTTGTTATCTTGCATTTGTTGATTATGCAAATCTACTGTGTTGACTGGTCCTTTAACAGATTAACCCCCCCCCCAAAAAAAAAAAAGTTGAGCCACTGTCGAAAAAGAATATGCACATATCCTACACTAGTGGTAAATACCTGTTGATTGGTGCCTGCACATATTTGTCTCTTGTGATTGGCTAACTAGATGTGTTCAGCTAGCTGCCAGTAGTGCAATGCTGCAGTGAGCAAATGTATCTGTAGAAATACATATGAAGATGTGAAAAAAACATAATTTATGCTTACCTGATAAATTTATTTCTCTTGTAGTGTGTTCAGTCCACGGGTCATCCATTACTTATGGGATATATTCTCCTTCCCAACAGGAAGTTGCAAGAGGATCACCCAAGCAGAGCTGCTATATAGCTCCTCCCCTCACATGTCATATCCAGTCATTCGACCGAAACAAGACGAGAAAGGAGAAACTATAAGGTGCAGTGGTGACTGGAGTTATAATTTTAAAATTTAGAACCTGCCTTAAAAAAAGACAGGGCGGGCCGTGGACTGAACACACTACAAGAGAAATAAATTTATCAGGTAAGCATACATTATGTTTTCTCTTGTTAAGTGTGTTCAGTCCACGGGTCATCCATTACTTATGGGATACCAATACCAAAGCTAAGTACACGGATGATGGGAGGGACAAGGCAGGAACATTAAACAGAAGGAACCACTGCCTGTAGAACCTTTCTCCCAAAACCAGCCTCCGAAGAAGCAAAAGTGTCAAATTTGTAAAATTTGGAAAAAGTATGAAGTGAAGACCAAGTTGCAGCCTTGCAAATCTGTTCAACAGAGGCCTCATTCTTAAAGGCCCAGGTGGAAGCCACAGCTCTAGTGGAATGAGCTGTAATTCTTTCAGGAGGCTGCTGTCCAGCAGTCTCATAGGCTAAACGTATTATGCTACAAAGCCAAAAAGAGAGAGAGGTAGCCGAAGCCTTTTGACCTCTCCTCTGTCCAGAGTAAACGACAAACAGAGAAGAAGTTTGTCTAAAATCTTTAGTTGCCTGTAAGAAGAACTTCAGAGCACGGACAACGTCTAGATTATGCAAAAGACGTTCCTTCTTTGAAGAAGGATTAGGACATAACGATGGAACAACAATCTCTTGATTGATATTCCTGTTAGAAACAACCTTAGGTAAAAACCCAGGTTTAGTACGCAGAACTACCATGTCTGAATGAAATATCAGATAAGGAGAATCACAATGTAAGGCAGATAACTCAGAGACTCTTCGAGCCGAGGAAATAGCCATCAAAAACAAAACTTTCCAAGATAAAAGCTTAATATCAATGGAATGAAGGGGTTCAAACGGAACACCCTGAAGAACTTTAAGAACCAAGTTTAAGCTCCACGGAGGAGCATCAGCTTTAAACACAGGCTTAATTCTAGCCAAAGCCTGACAAAAGGCCTGGACGTCTGGATGCTCTGCCAGACGTTTGTGTAAAAGAATAGACAGAGCTGAAATCTGTCCCTTTAGCGAACTAGCGGATAAACCCTTTTCTAAACCCTCTTGTAGAAAAGCTAATATCCTAGGAATCCTAACCTTACTCCATGAGTAACTCTTGGATTCGCACCAATATAAATATTTACGCCATATCTTATGGTAAATTTTTCTTGTCACAGGTTTTCCGAGCCTGTATTAATGTATCAATACCCGAATCCGAAAACCCACGCTTTGATAGAATCAAGCGTTCAATTTCCAGGCAGTCAGCCTCAGAGAAATTAGGTTTGGATGGTTGAAAGGACCCTGAATTAGAAGGTCCTGCCTCAGAGGAAGAGACCATGGTGGACAGGACGACATGTCCACTAGGTCTGCATACCAGGTCCTGCGTGGCCACGCAGGCGCTATCAGAATTACCGATGCCCTCTCCTGTTTGATCCTGGCAATCAGCCGAGGTAGCAACGGAAATGGTGGAAACACATAAGCTATGTTGAAAACCCAAGGGGCTGCTAATGCATCTACCAGCCCCGCTCCCGGGTCCCTGGACCTGGATCCGTAACAAGGAAGCTTCGCGTTCTGGCGAGATGCCATGAGATCCAGATCCGGTTTGCCCCAACGACGAATCAGTTGAGCAAATACCTCCGGGTGAAGTTCCCACTCTCCCGGATGAAAAGTCTGGCGACTTAGGAAATCCGCCTCCCAGTTCTCTACGCCTGGGATGTGAATCGCTGACAGGTGGCAAGAGTGAGACTCTGCCCAGCGAATTATCTTCGAGACTTCCAACATCGCTAGGGAACTCCTGGTTCCCCCTTGATGATTGATGTAAGCCACAGTCGTGATATTGTCCGACTGAAATCTGATGAACCTCAGCTTTGCTTAACTGAGGCCAAGCCAGAAGAGCATTGAATATTGCTCTTAATTCTAGAATGTTTATTGGGAGGAGTTTCTCCTCCTGAGTCCACGATCCCTGAGCCTTCAGGGAATTCCAGACTGCTCCCCAGCCTAGAAGGCTGGCATCCGTTGTTACAATCGTCCAATCTGGCCTGCGAAAGGTCATTCCTTTGGACAGATAAACCGGTGACAACCACCAGAGAAGCGAATCTCTGGTCTCCTGGTCCAGATTTAGCAAAGGGGACAGATCTGAGTAATCCCCGTTCCATTGACTGAGCATGCATAGTTGCAGCGGTCTGAGATGCAGGCGCGCAAATGGCACTATGTCCATTGCCGCTACCATTAAGCCGATTACCTCCATGCACTGAGCTAACGATGGGCTTGGAATGGAATGAAGGACACGGCAAGCATTGAGAATCTTTGATAACCTGGACTCCGTCAAGTAAATCTTCATCTCTACAGAATCTAGAAGAGTCACTAGAAAAGGAACCCGTGTGTGTGATAACAGAGAACTCTTTTCCACGTTCACTTTCCACCCATGCGACCTCAGAAATGCTAGAACTATCTCTGTATGAGACTTTACATTCTGAAAACTTGACGCTTGTATCAGAATGTCATCTAGGTACGGAGCCACCGCTATGCCTCGTGGTCATAGTACCGCCAGAAGTGAGCCCAGAACCTTCGTAAAAATTCTCGGGGCCGTGGCTAACCCGAAGGGAAGAGCCACAAACTGGTAATGCCTGTCTAGAAAGGCAAACCTCAGGTACCGATAATGATCTTTGTGAATCGGTATATGAAGGTAAGCATCCTTTAAGTCCACCGTGGTCATATATTGACCCTCTTGGATCATGGGTAGGATGGTTCGAATGGTTTCCATCTTGAACGATGGTACCCTTAGGAATTTGTTTAAGATCTTTAAGTCCAAGATTGGTCTGAAAGTTCCCTCTTTTTTGGGAACCACAAATAGATTTGAGTAAAATCCTTGTCCCTGTTCCGATCGCGGAACTGAGTGGATCACCCCCATGATTAAGAGGTCTTGTACACATTGTAGAAATGCCTCTCTCTTTACTAGGTTTGTCGATAACCTCGAAAGATGGAACCTCCCTTGTGGAGGAGAGGATTTGAAATCCAGAAGGTATCCCTGAGATATAATCTTTAACGTCCAGGGATCCTGCACATCTCTTGCCCAAGCCTGGGCAAAGAGAGAAAGCCTGCCCCCCACTAAATCCGTCTCTGGATAGGGGGCCCTGACTTCATGCTGTCTTAGGGGCGGGAGTAGGCGTTCTGGCCTGCTTGCCCTTGTTCCATGACTGGTTGCCTTTCCAACCTTGTCTGTAACGAGCAGTAGTTCCTTCCTGTTTTGGAGCGGAGGAAGTCGATGCTGCTCCTGCCTTGAAGTTACGAAAGGCACGAAAATTAGACTGTTTGGCCTTTGGTTTGGCCCTGTCCTGAGGAAGGGCGTGGCCCTTACCTCCCGTAATGTCAGCAATAATTTCCTTCAAGCCGGGCCCGAATAAGGTCTGCCCTTTGAAAGGAATGTTAAGTAGTTTAGACTTAGAAGTTACATCCGCTGACCAGGATTTAAGCCAGAGCGCTCTGCGCGCCTGTATGGCGAATCCGGAATTTTTAGCCGTAAGTTTGGTTAGATGTACTACGGCATCTGAAACAAACGCATTAGCTTGCTTAAGGGTTCTAACTTTGCTCAAGGCCTCATCCAACGGCTCTGTGCGAATCGCCTCTTCCAGAGACTCAAACCAGAATGCAGCTGCAGCCGTGACAGGCGCAATGCATGCAATAGGCTGCAATATAAAACCCTGTTGAACAAACATTTTCTTAAGATAACCCTCTAATTTTTTATCCATTGGATCTGAGAAAGCACAGCTATCCTCCACCGGGATAGTGGTACGCTTGGCTAACGTAGAAACTGCTCCCTCCACCTTAGGGACCGTCTGCCATAAGTCTCGTGTGGTGGCGTCTATAGGGAACATTTTTCTAAATATCGGGGGAGGGGAAAAAGGCACACCGGGTCTATCCCACTCCTTACTGATATTCTCTGTAAGTCTTTTTGGTATAGGAAAAACGTCAGTACACACCGGTACCGCATAGTATCTATCCAACCTACACAATTTCTCTGGAATTGCCACCGTGTCACAATCATTCAGAGCCGCTAAAACCTCCCCTAGTAACACACGGAGGTTCTCAAGCTTAAATTTAAAATTTGAAATTTCTGAATCCGGTCTCCCCGAATCAAAACCGTCACCGACAGAATGAAGCTCACCGTCCTCATGTTCTGCAAGTTGTGACGCAGTATCAGACATGGCTCTCGTGTCATCAGCGCGCTCTGTCCTTAACCCAGAGCTATCGCGTTTGCCCCTTAATTCGGGCATATTATATAATACTTCTTTCATAACATTAGCCATATCATGTAAAGTGATTTGTAAGGGCCTAGATGTACTAGGTGTCTCAATCCTACGCATCTCCCGAGCGGGAGACGCAGGTACTGACACGTGAGGAGAGTTAGGCGGCATAACTTCCCCCTCGTTGTCTGGTGATAGCTTCCTTATCGGTACAGATTGACTTTTATTCAAAGCAATATCAATACAATTGGTACACATCGTTCTATTGGGCTCCACATTGGCTTTTGAACATGATGAACAAACAGTTTCCTCTGAATCAGACATGTTTAAAACAGACTTGGCAATGAAACTAGCAAGCTTGGAAATCACTTTCAATAAGTTTAACAAGCAATATAAAAAACGCTACAGCGCTTCAAAAATACAGATATAATTAAACAATTCTTAACAAGAAGTGTACTATTAGCAGAGGATTGCACCCATTAGCAAAAGGATGATTAACCCCTCGATACCCAAAACGGATAAAACAGATATCAATTAAGATTTAACGCTTTTAATCACAGTCAGCACACTGTCACAGATCTGCTGTGACTGATTACCTCCCTCACAAATGAAATTTGCAGACCCCTGAGCTCTCTAGAGACGTCCTGGATCAAGGAGGAAGAAGCAGAAAGACTGTGCAATAATTTTAACTGCGCAACAAGATGCTAAAACAAGGGCCCTCCCACTCCAATCACAACAGTGGGAGCCCTGATATAACGGTTTCCATGCAGAAAAATATGTTAGCCATGTGGAAAAAATCATGCCCAAAGCGATTTATCACCAAAGTACCTCACAAAAAACGAATAACATGCCAGTAAACGTTTTATTAAAAAACAACATTTTTCAATGTCATGCAAAGCTATCACTAAGCCTGCTACCAGTCGCTACCACTGCAGAGAAGGCTTAAATATTATTACAGTGTTAACAGTATTTTCTCAGTCAAATTCTAGTCCCTAGAATATAACTCGACTGCGCATACATTTATCAGCCTGATACCAGTTGCTACTACTGCATTTAAGGCTGTACTTACATCATACGGTAACATCAGTATTTTCTTAGTCAATTCCATTCCCAGAAAATAAAGTACCGCACATACCTCATTTGCGGAGGACCCCGCATGCTATTCCCAGTGTGAAGTTACCCCACTCCTCAGAATGTCGAGAACAGCCAGTGGATCTTAGTTACGCCTGCTAAGATCATAGATAAAAAACGAAGGCAGTTTCTTCTTCCAAATACTGCCTGAGATAGAAAAACAGCACACTCCGGTGCCATTTAAAATAACAAACTTTTGATTGAAGAATAGTTAATAGTTAAGTAAAAACTCCAGCTCCTCTCGCGACCTCCTTTGTTGAGGGTTGCAAGAGAACGACTGGATATGACATGTGAGGGGAGGAGCTATATAGCAGCTCTGCTTGGGTGATCCTCTTGCAACTTCCTGTTGGGAAGGAGAATATATCCCATAAGTAATGGATGACCCGTGGACTGAACACACTTAACAAGAGAAATAACGTTTCTTGATTGCTGGGCAGTATCTAACCCTAGACCGTAACATGACCTAACATATTGAAAACTGACACATTTACAGAAAATCGGTCATCTCACTTTTTTATATTTGGCTTTTGGGTGTAAACTCTTCTCCACAGCTTCTGTCCACTCCTGTTCCTTCCCAGAGTCAAAGTAGAAAAAAGCTTCAGTACTGAGATCCAGCTCCTGAAACCTGAAAACATAACAATTAGAGCAGTTCAGCAATGAAATTAATTGTCAGAGGTTAGATCAGGCTTCACAGATAACGTAAAAGTTAAAAGGTAATGGCTTGACCACACTGAACCAGGAAAATACAATGAAATCATATAAAGAATATAAATATTTATATAAATGGTGTAAAGAAAAAACATAAAATGTGGCCATTAATGCTTTCTTAATGCCGAGAAAAAAAAGTGTAATTTACCTTATTTTAAAGGAATCCTTTGAATGTTTAGCCTCAACACTAGAACCCTAAATCCTTTTCTTTTTTTTTTTTTTTGGATACTTCAAGCAGGCAGTACAGCCAATGATATTCTGTAACAACCGTCCCATAAATAAACATAAGCACATTCCCACTGATCTCCTAAAGAGTACTGAGGCGATCACTCTGAGACAGAGCAGAAGAACGTGCTGATGTTAGTCTATGTGGTGAGAAGTATGGCATATAATTGGCTATACTGTACCACCCATGTGAAGTATTCTGAAAAGAAAAAAAAAATCAAGGCTTCAGAGGGCCTCTTAAGAGACTTAAAGGGCCATGATACCCAAATGTTGAAACACTTGAAAGTGATGCAGCATAGCTGTAAAAATCTGACTAGAAAATATCACCTGGACATCTCTATGTAAAAAAGAAAGATATTTTACCTCAAAATGTCTTAAGTATTCACATCCCATTGTAAAGGACTTTAAGCAGCAAATCAGTATGCCTGTCCCAGGACAGGCAAGGGAGTGAGCCTCGTGCACACTTGTGTTATTTCCCTATTCAGTTTAAGGAAGTTTACTATGAAATCTCATTAAATCACAGTAAAAGAGTTCATGACCTCAGCACTGTTGATGCTGATTGGCTGCAGTTCATTTCTTCATTTATTTTCATTGTTTCACCTGCAGCTGGGAGCAGCTGAGTATAACTTTTTACACAGAACTTACTCTGCTGAGCTGAGGAGATTGTGAAGTAAAATATCTTCCTTTTTTACATAGAGATGCTCAGGTGATAAATTTCCTGTCAGCTTTTTACAGTTATAATGCATCAGTGATTTAGCATATAAGTATTATGTCCTTTTAAAGGAACATAAACCCACATTTTTTCCTTTCTTGATTCAGATACAGGATACAATTTTAAAAACGTTTCCAATTTACTTCTATTATCTAATTTGCTTCATTCTCTTGATATCCTTTGTAGAAAAGCATATATAGATAGGCTTAGTAGCTGCTGATTGGTGGCTGCACATAAATACCTCATGTGATTGGCTCACCCATGTGCATTGCTATTTCTTTAACAAAGGATATCTAAAGAATGAAGCAAATTAGATAATAGAAGTAAAACGGAATGTTGTTAAAAATTGTTTTCTCTATCTGAATCATGAAAGATAAATTTTGGGTTTATGCCCATCTTTAAAAAAAAGAGAGTAAGTTTTAGGTTTAATGTGCCTGTAATAGATATACGGTCAGTACATAAACAAATTATTCATACATTTTTCATTATTCTCCTCCCAGTGATGATAGAGAATGCAATTTTAAGACACCTTTAAATTCACTTGCATTTTTAAAATGTCCTTTTATTCTCTTGGTAACCACTGTCGAAAAAGAATATGCACATATCCTACACTAGTGGTAAATAGCTGCTGATTGGTGCCTGCACACATTTGTCTCTTGTGATTGGCTAACTAGATGTCATCAGCTAGCTGCCAGTAGTGCAATGCTGCTCCTTTAGCTAAAGATAACAAAAGAATGAAGCAAATTTGATAATAGAAGTTGTTTAAAATTGTATATTCTAACCAAATCATGAAATAAAATGTTGGGGTTTATTTTCCTTTTAAACAAAGCTCTATGCAATACCACTCTACATAAAGATTTACTAGCAAGTAAAAATGTAGTGTTTTCATGTTTTACAGTGGCAGCACGTTGAGTAATGCACCTTTGATGATCCTGCGAATATGATGATAGCAGCTTTCTCATGATGTCCTACAGATATACCCAAATAACATCACTCTCTTTAAACGGTCACAACCAAACCAATAATCAGAGTAATGTGTTATCACCTGAAGAATTGTGCCATAGACATGTAACAGTACGTGATAACTACATCTAATATTTAATACATTAATAAAAAACAACAAATAGCAAAAACTAAAAGGTTGATGCATTATAGTGAAAAATAAATATTAAAGAATTGATCTATACACATTAAGGCCTAGATTTAGAGTTCGGCGGTAGCCGTCAAAACCAGCGTTAGAGGCTCCTAACGCTGGTTTTGGCCGCCCGCTGGTATTTGGAGTCAGTGATTAAAGGGTCTAACGCTCACTTTACAGCCGCGACTTTTCCATACCGCAGATCCCCCTACGCCATTTGCGTAGCCTATATTTTCAATGGGATCTTTCTAACGCCGGTATTTAGAGTCGTTTCTGCAGTGAGCGTTAGAGCTCTAACGACAAGATTCCAGCCGCCTGAAAAAAGCAGGAGTTAAGAGCTTTCTGGCTAACGCCGGTTCATAAAGCTCTTAACTACTGTACCCTAAACTACACTAACACCCATAAACTACCTATGTACCCCTAAACCGAGGTCCCCCCACATCGCCGCCACTCGATTAAAATTTTTAACCCCTAATCTGCCGACCGCCACCTACGTTATACTTATGTACCCCTAATCTGCTGCCCCTAACCCCGCCGACCCCTATATTATATTTATTAACCCCTAACTTGCCCCACACAACGTCGCCGCAAGCTACTTAAAATAATTAACCCCTAATCTTCCGACCGCAAATCGCCGCCACCTACGTTATCCCTATGTACCCCTAATCTTCTGCCCCTAACATCGCCGACCCCTATGTTATATTTATTAACCCCTAATCTGCCCCCCACAACGTCGCCGACACCTACCTACACTTATTAACCCCTAATCTGCCGAGCGGACCTGAGCGCTACTATAATAAAGTTATTAACCCCTAATCCGCCTCACTAACCCTATCATAAATAGTATTAACCCCTAATCTGCCCTCCCTAACATCGCCGACACCTACCTTCAATTATTAACCCCTAATCTGCCGACCGGAGCTCACCGCTATTCTAATAAATGTATTAACCCCTAAAGCTAAGTCTAACCCTAACACTAACACCCCCCTAAGTTAAATATAATTTTTATCTAACGAAATAAATTAACTCTTATTAAATAAATGATTCCTATTTAAAGCTAAATACTTACCTGTAAAATAAATCCTAATATAGCTACAATATAAATTACATTTATATTATAGCTATTTTAGGATTAATATTTATTTTACAGGTAACTTTGTATTTATTTTAACCAGGTACAATAGCTATTAAATAGTTAAGAACTATTTAATAGTTACCTAGTTAAAATAATTACAAATTTACCTGTAAAATAAATCCTAACCTAAGATATAATTAAACCTAACACTACCCTATCAATAAAATAATTAAATAAACTACCTACAATTACCTACAATTAACCTAACACTACACTATCAATAAATTAATTAAACACAATTGCTACAAATAAATACAATTAAATAAACTATCTAAAGTACAAAAAATAAAAAAGAACTAAGTTACAGAAAATAAAAAAATATTTACAAACATAAGAAAAATATTACAACAATTTTAAACTAATTACACCTACTCTAAGCCCCCTAATAAAATAACAAAGACCCCCAAAATAAAAAATTCCCTACCCTATTCTAAAATACAAAAATTACAAGCTCTTTTACCTTACCAGCCCTGAACAGGGCCCTTTGCGGGGCATGCCCCAAGAATTTCAGCTCTTTTGCCTGTAAAAAAAAACATACAATACCCCCCCCCCAACATTACAACCCACCACCCACATACCCCTAATCTAACCCAAACCCCCCTTAAATAAACCTAACACTAAGCCCCTGATGATCTTCCTACCTTGTCTTCACCATGCCAGGTTCACCGATCCGTCCTGGCTCCAAGATCTTCATCCAACCCAAGCGGGGGTTGGCGATCCATAATCCGGTGCTCCAAAGTCTTCCTCCTATCCGGCAAGAAGAGGACATCCGGACCGGCAAACATCTTCTCCAAGCGGCATCTTCTATGTTCTTCCATCCGATGACGACCGGCTCCATCTTGAAGACCTCCAGCGCGGATCCATCCTCTTCTTCCGACGACTAGACGACGAATGACGGTTCCTTTAAGGGACGTCATCCAAGATGGCGTCCCTCGAATTCCGATTGGCTGATAGGATTCTATCAGCCAATCGGAATTAAGGTAGGAATTTTCTGATTGGCTGATGGAATCAGCCAATCAGAATCAAGTTCAATCCGATTGGCTGATCCAATCAGCCAATCAGATTGAGCTCGCATTCTATTGGCTGTTCCGATCAGCCAATACAATGCAAGCTCAATCTGATTGGCTGATTGGATCAGCCAATCGGATTGAACTTGATTCTGATTGGCTGATTCCATCAGCCAATCAGAAAATTCCTACCTTAATTCCGATTGGCTGATAGAATCCTATCAGCCAATCGGAATTCGAGGGACGCCATCTTGGATGACGTCCCTTAAAGGAACCGTCATTCGTCGTCTAGTCGTCGGAAGAAGAGGATGGATCCGCGCTGGAGGTCTTCAAGATGGAGCTGGTCGTCATCGGATGGAAGAACATAGAAGATGCCGCTTGGAGAAGATGTTTGCCGGTCCGGATGTCCTCTTCTTGCCGGATAGGAGGAAGACTTTGGAGCACCGGATTATGGATCGCCAACCCCCGCTTGGGTTGGATGAAGATCTTGGAGCCAGGACGGATCGGTGAACCTGGCATGGTGAAGACAAGGTAGGAAGATCATCAGGGGCTTAGTGTTAGGTTTATTTAAGGGGGGTTTGGGTTAGATTAGGGGTATGTGGGTGGTGGGTTGTAATGTTGGGGGGGGGTATTGTATGTTTTTTTTTACAGGCAAAAGAGCTGAAATTCTTGGGGCATGCCCCGCAAAGGGCCCTGTTCAGGGCTGGTAAGGTAAAAGAGCTTGTAATTTTTGTATTTTAGAATAGGGTAGGGAATTTTTTATTTTGGGGGTCTTTGTTATTTTATTAGGGGGCTTAGAGTAGGTGTAATTAGTTTAAAATTGTTGTAATATTTTTCTTATGTTTGTAAATATTTTTTTATTTTCTGTAACTTAGTTCTTTTTTATTTTTTGTACTTTAGATAGTTTATTTAATTGTATTTATTTGTAGCAATTGTGTTTAATTAATTTATTGATAGTGTAGTGTTAGGTTAATTGTAGGTAATTGTAGGTAGTTTATTTAATTATTTTATTGATAGGGTAGTGTTAGGTTTAATTATAACTTAGGTTAGGATTTATTTTACATGTAAATTTGTAATTATTTTAACTAGGTAACTATTAAATAGTTCTTAACTATTTAATAGCTATTGTACCTGGTTAAAATAAATACAAAGTTACCTGTAAAATAAATATTAATCCTAAAATAGCTATAATATAAATGTAATTTATATTGTAGCTATATTAGGATTTATTTTACAGGTAAGTATTTAGCTTTAAATAGGAATCATTTATTTAATAAGAATTAATTTATTTCGTTAGATAAAAATTATATTTAACTTAGGGGGGTGTTAGTGTTAGGGTTAGACTTAGCTTTAGGGGTTAATACATTTATTAGAATAGCGGTGAGCTCCGGTCGGCAGATTAGGGGTTAATAATTGAAGGTAGGTGTCGGCGATGTTAGGGAGGGCAGATTAGGGGTTAATACTATTTATGATAGGGTTAGTGAGGCGGATTAGGGGTTAATAACTTTATTATAGTAGCGCTCAGGTCCGGTCGGCAGATTAGGGGTTAATAAGTGTAGGTAGGTGTCGGCGACGTTGTGGGGGGCAGATTAGGGGTTAATAACTATAACATAGGGGTCGGCGATGTTAGGGCAGCAGATTAGGGGTACATAGGGATAACGTAGGTGGCGGCGGTTTACGGAGCGGCAGATTAGGGGTTAAAAGTGTAATGCAGGGGTCAGCGATAGCGGGGGCGGCAGATTAGGGGTTAATAAGTGTAAGGCTAGGGGTGTTTAGACTCGGGGTACATGTTAGAGTGTTAGGTGCAGACGTAGGAAGTGTTTCCCCATAGGAAACAATGGGGCTGCGTTAGGAGCTGAACGCTGCTTTTTTGCAGGTGTTAGGTTTTTTTTCAGCTCAAACAGCCCCATTGTTTCCTATGGGAGAATCGTGCACGAGCACGTTTTTGAGGCCGGCCGCGTCCGTAAGCAACTCTGGTATCGAGAGTTGTATTTGCGGTAAAAATGCTCTACGCTCCTTTTTTGGAGCCTAACGCAGCATTTGTTTGAACTCTCGATACCAGAGTTAAATTTATGGTGCGGCCAGAAAAAAACCCGCGGAGCGTTAACAGCCCTTTTACCGCCAAACTCCAAATCTAGCCGTAAGTATGGGAGAATTTTTAGCAACATTCGAAAAATGAAAGTAATTAGCACATTCGTTTGTTTCTAATTTCGAATGTTTGTATGACATTCTAACATTCGTGTAATGCAATATAATTGCTAATGCTCTCTTTAAAATGTAATAATCAAATTATGCAATATCCAAAATAAAAACATTCAAATTGATATATTAGTATCTATTATGTATCAATTTACTAAATTCCCTACCACATGAACTATTGAACTTCTGAATAGTAATTTGTTAAATCCAATGTTACATTCAAAATTTCGAATGTGGACATTCATTCTACTTCATTCTAATTATGAACATTTGAAAATGAAAGTAACAACTAAAGTAAAACCGGAAATAACATTCGATTACCGAATTTTAATGGATTTTCATTCTTATCAACATCTGGTTGTCCAAAACGAATGTCCACAGGACTATTTGTTCCACCAAACAAATTACACTTTCAGCACATTCGCCCATTCCTACACACTATATACATTAATGTTATAAAAACATATATATCGATGCAGATTTTAAATCTAATTAAATCACTCAAAATAACGGATATCCTACTCCATGCTGTAGTTTTTATTTGAAGCTTGAAGTTAAAGAAACATTTTTTTTAATTAAACTAAATTGCTGTACTTATTTTGTCCTCTATGTGGCAAAATTAATCACCTTTACTAAACTAGCAGCTATATTTGTGAGAGATACACATTATTACCGAGTATTTTTAACTGTTGAAATCCTATTTCCTTTATTCCTATTACCCTATTTAGAAAGAACATGCATTTTTAAACAACTTTCTAATTTACTTCTATTATCTAATTTGATTAATTCTCTTGATATTCTTTGCTGAAAAGCATATCTAGATAGGCTCAGTAGCTGCTGATTGGTTCCTGCACATAGAAGCCTGGGGTGATTTTTAGGGTTTAGTGTCCCTTTAAGTTTAGTCAACAGCAGCAGTTGGTCAAGGGCAATTACAGACACTTTACAAGTGGACTGCAATAGAGAGAGAGCTATGAAACCACCTAGGGGTGGGGATAGGGAAAGGGCTTTGGCCAAACAAGAAGTCTTCTGGACTTTTAAACTCAAAACCAGGTTGACAGGAGGCTTTAATTCAGATTATGATCTGATAAACTTCTGGTAACCTGGTTTTGACTGTAGTCCTTTGGCTACAGTCTCATCGCAAACAAATTTTAGAGATTTAGGATATTTAATACCTTCAGCATCTCTGAGGTCACTAAGTATATCTAGTGCCGGGCTATTCGGAGAATGCATCCAGTCCCCTAGGTAGTTATAAATGATTCTATCTCGCAGTGTTACCACTTCATAATTATTGCCAATGTGAAGCATCGGTACACTGCTTGGGACTATGGATTTGGCAGCTGAGACTAGCCTTGTAAACATGACCATATTAGGGTTAAAGTATAAAGCAATGGCTATTGGGTATTTGATATCACTGAAGGTTGAACTAACAGGCAAAGAGAATAAATTAATATTAAATCAATAAATAAACATATTGATTGGTATAGCCAATCAATATATTTAAAATGTAATGCTATGATGGTGCTGGAATGCATGGCACTTGTGTTTAGCTACAGATTTTTTAAAAACCCTTTGCCACAACAATGGAGGTAGATGCTAATGTCCGCAAATAATCATACCTTTTTTGTGCATTTACAAACAACATTTATTTTAGACTGGATACATATTGTTTATAAGTATTTACCTATATTTAGGAATGTTATGATGTGTTTTAAATATAATATGAAGTAGTCATTAATGCCTGTTTAAGTTATGACAAATTATATCAAGCTATGAATTTCTAATATGTCCGGTATTGGGGGCATCTGATTGGATGAATGTTAATTAACTGTTTGCCTCACTTTACCTGTAACATAGTTAACCAATACGAGGCCAGTTTTCCCCTTTAAATGGAGGGGTTGTTTTTAGTATGTATATGGCAGCTTGGAGTACGGCTGTAAGCCGAAACGCGTCAGCTGTGTACTGAACTTTTATTGTTATGCTGTGTATTACCGTTTTTTTTTTTATTTGGATCAATAAACGCTTATGTTTTAAATAGCCGGTGCTCCTCTCAAAGAACTTTGTCTTTTCAATTTCAGATGTAGTCAGGTGTAGGATATCCAAAAAGTGAGGTAACAAAAACATTTAGTAATATTGCATCTGCCACTAGTTAGATGGATTTTTTTTTTTCAGCAACTGTAAAATGCTATATTTTATATATCTTTTGAAATGTGTTTGTGCCAATTCCAGTGATAGGAAACCTTCCAGGGAACTTAGATCAAATGTATTTAATAGGGATTCAACAGTTACAAGCTACTTTAAAGGGGGCATAAAGGTCAATATTAAACTTTTATGATAGGCAATACCTCTAAAGTGGAGTTACATTCGAGAAACGCTATAGGCACCCCTCTTCCATACGGTCACGCTAACATGCTTTACTGGCTTCTGGTGTGGAACAGGAAGCTTGCTATTGGGATTCACTAAAATGCCAAGCCAGTTCTCGGTATTGGCAGATAAAGCACTATCAAGTCCATAGGACCATAAGAGGAAACAGAGCCTCTTAGTGGAATCCAGGACTGTCGATCCGTGCTGTTCTGGGAGGGTCTCGCTCCATGACACACTGTTTACATACCTCACATGTTCGAGGTTGAATTCTGTGAGTAGTTCCAACATAGAGGGGTTTGGTTTACTCAAGCTTTTAACTTGTATATTGTTATTAAAAAGGCTACACTTCGAGCCTTTTTGTGCGCTTCTGCTCACCTTTGTTTTTTTTTCAGACTAATAAAAAAATAATTATATATATATATATATATATATATATATATATATACACACACACACACACACACACACACACACACACATATACACACACACACATATACAGTCGTATGAAAAGTTTAGGCACCCCTGACAATTTCCATGATTTTCATTTATAAATAATTGGGTGTTTGGATCAGCAATTTCATTTTGATCTATCAAATAGCTGAAGGACACAGTAATATTTCAGTAGTGAAATGAGGTTGGTTTATTGGATTGAGGACAAAGATGGTTAAGATTATGGCCCACGGCCGAAACATGTCAACCGTTTAGTGCTTTCACCCTCTTTCTGCACTTTGAATCTGCATGGATTTTTTTTACCTTGATGTTGCAATAAAGGAACTTTTTATCAGCAAGACCGCCTTCTCTCTCTCTTTTCCTGTGGTTTATTGGATTAAAAGAAAATGTGCAATATGCATCAAAACAACATTAGACAGGTGCATAAATTTGGGCACCCGTGTCATTTTGTTGATTTGAATACCTGTAACTAACACTGATTAATTGGAACACACAATTGGTTTGGTGAGCCCAATAAGCCTTGAACTTCATAGACAGATGCATCCAATCATGAGAAAAGGTATTTAAGGTGGCCAATTGCAAGTTGTTGTTTTCTTTGACTCTCCTCTGAAGAGTGGCAACATGGAGGCCTCAAAACAACTCTCAAATGACCTAAAAACAAAGGATTGTTCAACATTATGGTTTAGGGGAAGGCTACAAAAAGCTATCACAGAGATTTAAGCTGTCAGTGTCCACTGTGAGGAACATAGTGAGGAAATGGAAGAGCACAGGCACAGTTCTTGTTAAGGCCAGAAGTGTCAGGCCAAGTAAAATATCGGAGAGGCAATGGATGGTGAGAAAGGTTAAAAAAACAGGCCACAGACCACCTCTAAAGACCTACAACATCATCTTGCTGCAGATGGTGTCACTGTGCATCGTTCAACAATTCAGTGCACTTTGCACAAGGAGAAGCTGTATGGGAGAGTGATGCGGAAGAAGCCTTTTCTGCACACACTCCACAAACGCACATTTGGACAAACCAGCTTAATTTTGGAAGAAGGTGCTGTGGACTGATGAAACAAAGATTGAGTTATTTGGTCATAACAAGGGGCGTTATGCATGGCGGCAAAAGAACACAGCATTCCAAGACAAACACTTGCTACCCACAGTAAAATTTGGTGGATGTTCCATCATGCTGTGGGGCTGTGTGGCCAGTGCCAGTACTGGGAATCTTGTTAAAGTTGAGGGTCGCATGGATTCCACTCAATATCAGCAGATGCTTGAGAATAATGTTGAGGAATCCGTCACAAAGTTGAAGTTACACCGAGGCTGGATATTTTAACAAGACAACGACCCAAAACACTGCTCAAAATCTACTCTGGCATTTATGCAGAGGAACAAGTACAATGTTCTGGAATGGCCATCCCAGTCCCCAGACCTGAATATCATTGAAAATCTGTGGGGTGATTTAAAGCTGGCTGTCCATGATCGGCAACCATCAAACCTAACTGAACTGGAGATGTTTTGCAAGGAGGAATGGTCCAAAATACCTTCATCCAGAATCCAGACACTCATTACAGGCTATAGGAAGCGTCTAGAGGCTGTTATTTCTGCTAAAGGAGGCTCTACTAAATATTGATGCAATATTTCTGTTGGGGTGCCCAAATTTATGCACTTGTCTATTTTTGTTTTGATGCATATTGCACATTTTCTGTTAATCCAATAAACCTTATTTCACTACTTAAATATTACTGTTTCCTTCAGTTATTTGATAGATCAAAATGAAATTTCTGATCCAACCACCCAATTATTTATAAATGAAAACCATGGAAATTGTCATGGGTGCCTAAACTTTTGCATACGACTATATATATACACACACACACAAACGCATTTGGTGTTATCGCTCTCACACTCTCTAATACTTGTCACTGGACGTTCAACATGGCGCCTCATGGCAAAGAACTCTCTGAGGATCTGAAAAAAAGAATTGTTGCTCTACATCAGCGGTTCCCAACCTTTTTTCTCTCCCGTACCCCTTGATTAGGCTTTTCATTATGAGTACCCCCTCTCTTCATTACCCCCACCCATCCCTCAAAATAAAGGCAGCGTTAATTTTTATAGGGGAGGTAAGCTATACATGAATCACATACAACTGTATGCGTATCAACAGGAATAAAGCTCAGATCTTATTCTCAGGAGGAGCCCTGCTGTGTGGCAGCGCCCCTGGCAGCTGCCTGGTTGCCTCTAATCACGGCCC
This sequence comes from Bombina bombina, assembly GCF_027579735.1. Taxonomy (NCBI): domain Eukaryota; kingdom Metazoa; phylum Chordata; class Amphibia; order Anura; family Bombinatoridae; genus Bombina; species Bombina bombina. The sequence continues at coordinate 822,946,413 of NC_069499.1, read as the reverse complement.
TGGGGGGGAGTCAAAGTGTAATGATCATAAAAATAAATATTTAAATTTGTGAGATCAGATCGATATTAACCACCTAGCCACTATGAATGTTTTTAGTTGGAAGTGAAGCAATCTGAATCAAGCAAGCACTAGCAGCAGTACTTTACTCACCGGCACTGACTATAACTTATTTGGGGATGCAGACCCGTTTCACCTGTGTGACTCGCAACCTCCACGGCTCTACCACACGTGTCCACACAGCTATGCTGCTGCAGTGCCGCTTCTAACTGCGCACTCGTAGTCAAAATTTTGTGCACAGGGGGTTGGTGGAGCAGGAGGCTAAGCTGTCTGGTGACACAGTGTTATCATTAATATGTGGACCGGAGTCATCCACACCCGGTCCACATATTTCAGGTGCAGGGGCTCCCATCTGCCTATATGCCAGGCCAGGACTTCATTTGTCACTTCCCGGCTGAGTGCTCCTTCCTTCCACAGTTCCACAATGGTTATTAGTTGGTGACCCATTGAGAGTGCCCCCCAACCCTCCCCCCGCATCTTCCGCCATTACCAAAAATATTTTTGCGTACCCCCAACCGGTTTGCCACGTAACCCTAGGGGTACGCGTACCACAGGTTGGGAACCACTGCTCTACATAAAGATGGCCTAGGCTATAAGAAGATTGCCAAGACCCTGAAACTGAGCTGCAGCATGGTAAACAAGACCATACAGCGGTTTCACAGGACAGGTTCCACTCAGAACAGGCCTCGCCATGGTCAACCAAAGAAGTTGAGTGCACGTGCTCAGTGTCATATCCAGAGGATGTCTTTGGAAAATAGACGTATGAGTGTTGCCAGCATTACTGCAGAGGTTGAAGGTGTGTGGGGGGGGGGGGTCAGCCTGTCAGTGCTCAGACCATACGCCGCTCACTGCATCAAATTGGTCAGCATGGCTGTTCTCCCAGAAGGAAGCCTTTTTAAAAAAATGATGCACAAGAAAGCCCGCAAATAGTTTGCTGAAGACAAGCAAACTAAGGACATGGATTACTGGAACCATGTCCTGTGGTCCAATGAGACCAAGATAAACTTATTTGGTTCAGATGGTGTCAAGCGTGTGTGGCGGCAACCAGGTGAGGAGTACAAACACAACAAGACAAGTGTGTCTTGCCTACAGTCAAGTATGGTGGTGGGAGTATCAAGGTCTGGACCTGCATGAATGCTGTCAGCACTGGGGCACTGGGGAGCTACAGTTAATTGAGGTAACCATGAATGCCAACATGTACTGTGACATACTGAAGCAGAGCATGATCCCCTCCCTTTGGAGACTGGGCCACAGGGCAGTATTCCAACATGGTAACGACCCCAAACACACCTCCAAGACGACCACTGCCTTGCTAAAGAAGCTGAGGGTAAAGGTGATGGACTGGCCAAGCATGTCTTCAGACCTCAACCCTATTGAGCATCTGTGGGGCATCCTCAAACGGAAGGTGGGGGAGTGCAAGGTCTCTAATATCCACCAGCTCTGTGATGTCATCATGGAGGAGTGGAAGAGGACTCCAGTGGCAACCAGTGAAGCTCTGGTGAACTCAACGCCCAAGAGTGTTAAGGCAGTGATGGAAAATAATGGTGGCCACACAAAATATCGAAACTTTGGGCCCAATTTGGACATTTCCACTTAGGGGTGTACTCACTTTTGTTGCCAACGGTTTAGACATTAATGGCTGAGTGTTGAGTTATTTTGAGGGGACAGCAAAATTTACACTGTTATACAGGCTGTACACTCACTACTTTACATACTTTCTACATTTTTTAATGTAGAAATTGCTTAATGTTGCTTAACGTGAGAAAAGAAAAAAAAAACGGCACTGAAAATTGTCTTTACATTGCGATCAAGGCGTACTCTGTGTCCCCAGTAAATATATATATATATATATATATATATATGCTTGAAAAAGCAAAGAATCAATTGAAAGGAAAAGTGCTGCCCTTCAAATGTGACTTCACTTTCAAAATAAGCATAAATTGTCAAAATCCAGAAAGGATATGCAAAACTGTTATACACACACTATAATTAGGCAAACAATATGTGTGGACCGCAGACCTTGTCCACTCCTATCCTTTACCAAAGACGTGCCTATAAGCTTGGTAAACAGCTATACCAGTGATAATTAATAACCCCGGTCATCCAATATAAAATAGTACACTCCGGACACCATTATAACAAGAACTCACCCATCACAGTCTAGTTCCTAATGGCGGTGAAAGTAAACAAAGTTAAATCTCCACGGGGTAACTACTGAACAAATTACTCACTGCTGCCAGTTGAGCTTTTCTGGATGAAGTCACAAAAAGGGGGCTGCAACACTGCTTCTATTAATCCTTGAACAGAGAAAATCCCTATGCCTTGAAGTGGTAATGGAAAAGGGATCATTGCAATCCATGTATCTGAAGTTTCAAAAGAAGTCCAAAATGCAATCCAAGGAGAGTAAAGTAAAACACACTTTATTGTAATATCCGTAAAATGAAAAGCAGAAAACCCCCAGCAGAAGGGTTAAATGTAAAAATCTAACCAGTTTTGGTCAAATGACCGTACTCATAGACCATCTATGTCTATGAGTACGGTCATTTGACCGAAACTGGTCAGACTTTTACCCTTAGCCCTTCTGCTTGGGGTTTTCTGCATTTCATTTATTTATTTATTTTTAGTTTTCAAAAAGCTTTATTGAGATTACGTCTTAAATACAAAGAGAGAGAAAAAAAAACAATGGATTATCAACAAAAGGGCCCATTCTGCCCCCATTATAACAAACACAGATAAGGTTAGAAATTGAAAATATCCATGCATAGATGTACCATAACCCAAAAACATGTCATATATATACCAAATAACAATTATGGTACTAAATAAATATGAGAGTAGGGACTATGGGGTCCCATAGGATTCGAAGTGAGTCCTGAGAAAAATGGGATAGAGGGGGAGGGAGGTAGGGATCACATAAGGAGGGGGGGAGGGTATGTGGTTATTACAGGTTATTGGGTACAATGAGCTAGGGACTCGGACCCCACAACACAAGAGTCAGGTCAGTCAGTGGAGAGGGCATTGGGTTTCCAGTTCGTATCGTGAATGTCTTTCCAGTCCGTCCAAGTTAATTCAAATAAGTCAGAATGACCTAATTTGTAGAAAATGTCTTTTTCCATGGTGTACAGATAAGCCATATAAGAACAGATCTTGGACCAACTTGGCTGGGGTTCTTTTCTGCTTTTCATTTTAAGAATAAAAATGTGTTTTATTTTACTCTCCATGGATTGCATTTTGGACTTCTTTTGAAATATGTACATGCTTATATAAATATATATTTATGTGTTAATATGTGAATATACACATATTAACACATAAATATATTTGTATATAAGCATATACATATATATTTACAAATTGCTGCCATCGCTGCACTACTTACCCCTGCGAGTTCTTGAGCCTATAGAAGTACGCTATCATGAGTGCTATGCTTCCCAAGCAATGCAAACGCAAGCTTGCGTTCGCATTGCTTTTAACTTGTAATACCAGTACACATTAGCGTGCACTGGTATTACTAAGTGGAGCACTAATATCACTTTCAAGAAAGCAATATTTAGTGCTCAACTTGTAATCTGGCCCTAAACATTTTAGAATTGGCAAAGACAGTAAAATGTGTATAACTGAGTGTGTTTCACCTAAGCAAGCAAAAACAAAATGTATGCTTACCTGATAAATTATTTTCTTTCCTGGCATGGAGAGTCCACAAATCCATTCTAATTACTAGTGGGAATTCAACTCCTGGTCACCAGGAGGAGGCAAAGAACACCCCAGCAAAGCTTTAAGTACCCTCCCACTTCCCATAACCCCCAGTCATTCAGCCGAGGGAATACGGAAAGAGAAGAGGACACAAAGGGTATAGAGGTGCCTGAAGTTTAGAAAAAACAAACATTTTAAAAAAGCCGTCTTGAATTTAGACAAGGGTGGGTTGTGGACTCTCCATGGAAAAAAAAATTGCCCAGCACTCACTGCAACCAGGTGCACGGTACTAGGTTCCTGCACATACCCCACAAATCAAGTCCAGAGATATAGATAGTAGCAGCACCACTTGGTAATCTTCAACAACTTTTTATTGAAACATCATATAGAAAACATAGCACAACGTTTCGGTCAACACCTGACCTTAATTATGTTGCATAAACATATGCCTTACACCACTCTTTTTAAAGTCCTAATGGGATGAGTCTGGTACCTGTCTCACATTTTACTTCACAGACATGCATTGATAGAAAATTTCAGGACTCCATCTAGTGGCCACAGGAATATTCATCATATTTTTTTTGCTTTTTTTTTTACATTTTGTAATACATGTATTCACTCGAATTTGGTGTAATATGAATATTTTTTTGCTGTTTTAACTTTTTTAATTCTTGTACTGATACAATTTATTAATGTATATGATAGTGATTGTGTACTGTTTTTCCTGGTTTCATATGTGTATAGATGAATATTCCTGTGGCCACTAGATGGAGTCCTGAAATTTTCTATCACTGCATGTCTTAAGTAAAATGTGAGACACCTGTAAAGGTACCAGACTTTTAGACAGGACTAAGCGTTCACTCTCCGCGAAGACAATCTCAGAATCTATTAGAATGAGAAAACTACCCTAAAACAGAAGGTATTTCCTCAGCAGCAACCTCCCCCGAAGAGAGGACGACAGCTGTACCTATCTCCAAACCAAGCTGGAGCAAAAAGGATGATGACAGAAGACCCCGGAAGAAGCAAAAAAAGAGGCAATTAAGGAACTCTGCACACTAAAGGACTTGTGAGACCGTCCATTCCAGAATCACCAGCGTGAACCACTAGGCCACGCCAGCGTTCCCTTCATAGTATGTTCCACGCAGTCATAGATTGCTCTCAACTCTAGAGAAATTATGCAGGAATAACGGACTCCTACGGAAACTAAGAATCCAGAGCTTAAAGAGACCCCAAACTACTTCTCAGCAATTAAGGCTGACCTCCGTCGTCACTAAACCAGATGATCCTAACAGAACCACCCAAAGAGAGACTCGTGTGAATGTCTAGGACCATCCAGAGAGATAGGTCTATTAAACATTGTCTCAGAATGATAAGCTTGATGATTAGTTTACAAGCATGAAGAATATGGCATCCATTATATGCACACCCAGAGTTAAACCCAGAACCTCCAGTCTATGCCTATTCCCATGAGCCACTGGAGGACTCTTGAAAAAATTAAATGGATAAGACTCAGATGGGTACAAGATAACAAGAATAATGTCCATGGAGGTCACCCTGTCAGATACTTCCAATCAGAATGCTACAGAGGGTCGTGCAGAGGACTGAAAGGAAATACAGACAGAAAACAGGACTGTCTCACTTCCGGCATGAAAATCCCCATAGAAAATGACCCTGAAATGCGGAACCAGAAAAACTCTCATCCGGTCGTAACTTCCACTTAAGTTAAAGAACAGTACCCATGGGTAGATTCAAACTCTTGATCATCTACCTGCAAGTCAGACATGCTAACCATTAAGCTATGGCAGAAAATGAGTTATAGCAAAATCTTTCCAAAAAAAGAAAGGTAATTTAACTGTGTGCAAGGCCACAGCCATTCCCAGAGATCCAGTTATATATATATAAAAAAAAAGAACCCCCAGTTCCACTGGCAAGATCCTGGGGACCGTAGACAGGTCCAAAGGAAGCAAGCTGCCCACGTCCTCCGAGTCAACCTTGTTGCTTTCACCTCCAAAATAAGAGCTCACAATAGTGTAGCAGGTTTCAGACAATGTGGTAGGCGCACAAACTGGTTATACTCACGAGATTGCAGATAAAATAAGCCTTTTATTAAAATCATCACAAAACTGTCTTCAGGTGCAGCTTCAGGTTTTATTACATATATATATATAAATTATATATGGTATTGCTATTTATTGCGCTTTGACCTTGTTTATCAAGTGAATTCAATTTCTGTATTGTTTATGTTGCTACAAGAGTGATATGTTCAGTGTTTCCATTAGGAGAAAGAGGATTTAAAGGGACAGTCTACAATAGATTTTTTATTGTTTTAAAAGATAGATAACCCCTTTATTACCCATTCGCCAGTTTTGCATAACCAACACTGTGATATTAATGTACTTTTTACCTCTACTATTACCTTGTATCTAAGAATTTTTTTTCCAGCCCCCTGATCACATGACTGTGACTGTTTATTAGCATTGTTTTGTGCTAGATCTTAAATAACCCTGTGCCTGAACACAGTGTTATCTATATGGTCCATATGTATGGTCCATATGTACTTTCTGTCTCTCTGTGTTGAAAAGAAATTTAAAAAGACATTAGCATATGATTCTGCCTAGGTTTAGTTTAAACTAAGAATACCAAGAGAAAAAAAGCAAATTTTAGTATAAAAGTAAATTGGAAAGTTGGTTAAAATTTCATGTCCTATCTGAATAATGAAAGTTTAATTTTGACTATTCTGTCCCTTTAAGATTGTAATAGTGCAGTGGTAATCACATCCGCTTGACATGCACAAAGTCCTGGGATCGAGACCGAGTGGGACTACCGATTTCTTCACTGATTAACGCAAGGACATTTGACCAATGTTTATTTTTTTAGATTGGTCGCTATCCTTATAGTGATTTTAACGTTTAAAATTGATGTTAACAGAGATCGCAATAATAAGATGTTTATTAGTGGCACAACTTTTGCCTTGTACCAATAACTGTGGCTCATCATCATTTGTATAGTTTGATCTATGCTACATAAATGAATGTTTAATAACACATGTTTCCAAGCACAGATTGTTTTTGATACAGATTATTTAGTGAGATATTATCAATGTAAAGAGATTATCAACACAAAGACACTATAGGTCTAATCTCAGAATGGAAGCTTTTTATGTGGGGAAGTGTAACCATATACATTTATTTATGGCATCTGGAAAACTGAATTTCATTGGTATATTTCTACACTTCCTGACAGAAAAAGATAGGAATTGGATACAGCCCTGATGTAAGCTGAATTCAGCACACATCTGGATGGGTGTGTCTTGAAGAAGGCAGGCAGGGTTTTGAGACTATAAAATTTGTTTGTGAATATTGCTAGGCTATAACCATTTGTTCAAGAAATTGTTTTAACTTTATAATCTTGATAAAGGCTTCCTTTAGCCGCAACGCGTTGAGCTGTGTTTTAAATAAAAACTGAAGCTGCACCTGAAGACACCTTTGTGATGATTTTAAAAAAACATAATTTATGCTTACCTGATAAATTCCTTTCTTCTGTTGTGTGATCAGTCCACGGGTCATCATTACTTCTGGGATATAACTCCTCCCCAACAGGAAATGCAAGAGGATTCACCCAGCAGAGCTGCATATAGCTCCTCCCCTCTACGTCAGTCCCAGTCATTCGACCAAGAATCAACGAGAAAGGAGTAACCAAGGGTGAAGTGGTGACTGGAGTATAATTTAAAAGATATTTACCTGCCTTAAAACAGGGCGGGCCGTGGACTGATCACACAACAGAAGAAAGGAATTTATCAGGTAAGCATAAATTATGTTTTCTTCTGTTATGTGTGATCAGTCCACGGGTCATCATTACTTCTGGGATACCAATACCAAAGCAAAAGTACACGGATGACGGGAGGGATAGGCAGGCTCATTATACAGAAGGAACCACTGCCTGAAGAACCTTTCTCCCAAAAATAGCCTCCGAAGAAGCAAAAGTGTCAAATTTGTAAAATTTGGAAAAAGTATGAAGCGAAGACCAAGTTGCAGCCTTGCAAATCTGTTCAACAGAGGCCTCATTTTTAAAGGCCCAAGTGGAAGCCACAGCTCTAGTGGAGTGAGCTGTAACTCTTTCAGGAGGCTGCTGTCCAGCAGTCTCATAGGCTAAACGTATTATGCTACGAAGCCAAAAAGAGAGAGAGGTAGCAGAAGCTTTTTGACCTCTCCTCTGTCCAGAGTAAACGACAAACAAGGAAGAAGTTTGGCGAAAATCTTTAGTTGCCTGCAAGTAGAACTTGAGGGCACGAACTACATCCAGATTGTGTAAAAGACGTTCCTTCTTTGAAGAAGGATTTGGACACAAGGATGGGACAACAATCTCTTGATTGATGTTCCTGTTAGTGACTACCTTAGGTAAGAACCCAGGTTTAGTACGCAGAACTACCTTGTCTGAGTGAAAAATCAGATAAGGGGAATCACAATGTAAGGCTGATAACTCAGAGACTCTTCGAGCCGAGGAAATAGCCATTAAAAACAGAACTTTCCAAGATAACATTTTTATATCAATGGAATGAAGGGGTTCAAACGGAACACCCTGTAAAACGTTAAGAACTAAGTTTAAACTCCATGGTGGAGCAACAGCTTTAAACACAGGCTTGATCCTAGCTAAAGCCTGACAAAAGGACTGGACGTCTGGATTTTCTGACAGCCGTCTGTGTAACAAGATGGACAGAGCTGAAATCTGTCCCTTTAATGAACTAGCTGATAAACCCTTTTCTAAACCTTCTTGTAGAAAAGACAATATCCTAGCGATCCTAACCTTACTCCAGGAGTAACCTTTGGATTCGCACCAGTATAGGTATTTCCGCCATATTTTATGGTAAATCCTTCTGGTAACAGGCTTCCTAGCCTGAATCAGGGTATCAATAACCGACTCAGAAAAACCACGTTTTGATAAAATCAAGCGTTCAATTTCCAAGCAGTCAGCTTCAGAGAAGTTAGATTTTGATGTTTGAATGGACCCTGTATCAGAAGGTCCTGTCTTAGAGGTAGAGACCAAGGCGGACAGGATGACATGTCCACTAGATCTGCATACCAAGTCCTGCGTGGCCAAGCAGGTGCTATTAGAATTACTGATGCTCTCTCCTGTTTGATTTTGGCAATCAATCGAGGAAGCAGCGGGAAGGGTGGAAACACATAAGCCATCCTGAAGTTCCAAGGTGCTGTCAAAGCATCTATCAGAACCGCTCCCGGATCCCTGGATCTGGACCCGTAGCGAGGAAGTTTGGCGTTCTGGCGAGACGCCATGAGATCTATCTCTGGTTTGCCCCAACGTCGAAGTATTTGGGCAAAGACCTCCGGATGAAGTTCCCACTCCCCCGGATGAAGAGTCTGGCGACTCAAGAAATCCGCCTCCCAGTTCTCCACTCCCGGGATGTGGATTGCTGACAGGTGGCAAGAGTGAGACTCTGCCCAGCGAATTATCTTTGATACTTCCATCATTGCTAGGGAGCTTCTTGTCCCTCCCTGATGGTTGATGTAAGCTACAGTCGTGATGTTGTCCGACTGAAACCTGATGAACCCCCGAGTTATTAACTGGGGCCAAGCCAGAAGGGCATTGAGAACTGCTCTCAATTCCAGAATGTTTATTGGGAGGAGACTCTCCTCCTGATTCCATAGTCCCTGAGCCTTCAGAGAATTCCAGACAGCGCCCCAACCTAGTAGGCTGGCGTCTGTTGTTACAATTGTCCAGTCTGGCCTGCTGAATGGCATTCCCCTGGACAGGTGTGGCCGATGAAGCCACCATAGAAGAGAATTTCTGGTCTCTTGATTCAGATTCAGAGTAGGGGACAAATCTGAGTAATCCCCATTCCACTGACTTAGCATGCATAATTGCAGCGGTCTGAGGTGTAGGCGTGCAAAAGGTACTATGTCCATTGCCGCTACCATTAAGCCGATCACCTCCATGCATTGAGCTACTGACGGGTGTTGAATGGAATGAAGGACGCGGCATGCATTTTGAAGTTTTGATAACCTGTCTTCTGTCAGGTAAATCTTCATTTCTACAGAATCTATAAGAGTCCCCAAGAATGGAACTCTTGTGAGAGGAAAGAGAGAACTCTTCTTTTCGTTCACTTTCCATCCATGCGACCTTAGAAATGCCAGAACTAACTCTGTATGAGACTTGGCAGTTTGAAAGCTTGAAGCTTGTATTAGAATGTCGTCTAGGTACGGAGCTACCGAAATCCCTCGCGGTCTTAGTACCGCTAGAAGGGCACCCAGAACCTTTGTGAAGATTCTTGGAGCCGTAGCCAATCCGAATGGAAGAGCTACAAACTGGTAGTGCCTGTCTAAGAAGGCAAACCTTAGATACCGGTGATGATCTTTGTGGATCGGTATGTGAAGGTAAGCATCCTTTAAATCCACTGTGGTCATGTACTGACCCTCTTGGATCATGGGTAAGATTGTCCGAATAGTTTCCATTTTGAACGATGGAACTCTTAGGAATTTGTTTAGAGTCTTTAAATCTAAGATTGGCCTGAAAGTTCCCTCTTTTTTGGGAACCACAAACAGGTTTGAGTAGAACCCTTGTCCTTGTTCCGACCACGGAACCGGATGGATCACTCCCATTGTTAACAGATCTTGTACGCAGCGTAGAAACGCTTCTTTCTTTATCTGGTTTGTTGACAACCTTGACAGAAGAAATCTCCCTCTTGGGGGAGATAATTTGAAGTCTAGAAGGTATCCCTGAGATATGATCTCTAGTGCCCAGGGATCCTGAACATCTCTTGCCCAGGCCTGGGCGAAGAGAGAGAGTCTGCCCCCTACTAGATCCGGTCCCGGATCGGGGGCTCTCGGTTCATGCTGTCTTTGGGGCAGCAGCAGGTTTCCTGGCCTGCTTGCTTTTGTTCCAGGACTGGTTAGGCTTCCAGCCTTGCCTGTAACGAGCAACAGCTCCTTCCTGTTTTGGTGCAGTGGAGGTTGATGCTGCTCCTGTTTTGAAATTCCGAAAGGGACGAAAATTAGACTGTCTAGCCTTAGCTTTGGCCTTGTCTTGAGGTAGGGCGTGGCCCTTACCTCCCGTAATGTCAGCGATAATTTCTTTCAAACCGGGCCCGAATAAGGACTGCCCCTTGAAAGGTATATTAAGTAATTTGGACTTAGAAGTAACATCAGCTGACCAGGATTTTAGCCACAGTGCCCTGCGTGCCTGTATGGCGAATCCTGAGTTCTTAGCCGTAAGTTTGGTTAAATGTACTACGGCCTCCGAAATGAAAGAATTAGCTAGTTTAAGGACTCTAAGCCTGTCCGTAATGTCGTCTAGCGTAGAGGAACTAAGGTTCTCTTCAAGCGACTCAATCCAAAATGCTGCCGCAGCCGTAATCGGCGCGATACATGCAAGGGGTTGTAATATAAAACCTTGTTGAACAAACATTTTCTTAAGGTAACCCTCTAATTTTTTATCCATTGGATCTGAGAAAGCACAGCTATCCTCCACCGGGATAGTGGTACGCTTAGCTAAAGTAGAAACTGCTCCCTCCACCTTGGGGACCGTTTGCCATAAGTCCCGAGTGGTGGCGTCTATTGGAAACATCTTTCTAAATATTGGAGGGGGTGAGAACGGCACACCGGGTCTATCCCACTCCTTAGTAACAATTTCAGTTAGTCTCTTAGGTATAGGAAAAACGTCAGTACTCGCCGGTACCGCAAAGTATTTATCCAACCTACACAGTTTCTCTGGTATTGCAACAGTGTTACAATCGTTGAGAGCTGCTAAGACCTCCCCAAGTAGTACACGGAGGTTCTCCAATTTAAATTTAAAATTTGAAATATCTGAGTCCAATCTGTTTGGATCAGAACCGTCACCCACAGAATGAAGCTCTCCGTCCTCATGCTCTGCGAGCTGTGACGCAGTATCAGACATGGCCCTAGCATTGTCAGCGCACTCTGTTCTCACCCCAGAGTGATCACGCTTGCCTCTTAGTTCAGGTAATTTAGACAAAACTTCAGTCATAACAGTAGCCATATCTTGTAATGTTATCTGTAATGGCCGCCCAGATGTACTAGGCGCCAAAATATCACGCACCTCCCGGGCGGGAGATGCAGGTACTGTCGCGTGAGGCGAGTTAGTCGGCATAACTCTCCCCTCGCTGTTTGGTGAAATTTGTTCACATTGTACAGATTGACTTTTATTTAAAGTAGCATCAATACAGTTAGTACATAAATTTCTATTGGGCTCCACCTTGGCATTGGAACAAATGACACAGATATCTTCCTCTGAGTCAGACATGTTTAACACACTAGCAAAAAAACTTACAACTTGGTTATAATCTTTTTTAGCAAAAAAAAACGCACTGTGCCTCAAAGAGGTACTAACGATTAAATGACAGTTGAAATAATGAACTGAAAAACAGTTATTGCATCAAACTTTAAAACAACACAACTTTTAGCAAAGGTTTGTTCCCATTAGTAAAAAACAACACTAATTAAATTTGTACATAAGAAAACAAAAACAACGTTTTTTATACACAGTCACTATAAGAATTCTCACAGCTCTGCTGAGAGAATTTACCTCCCTTCAAAGAAGTTTGAAGACCCCTGAGATCTGTCAGAGATGAACCGGATCATGCAGGAAATATAAAAGTAGCTGACTGGAATTTTTTGATGCGTAGCAAAGAGCGCCAAAAACGGCCCCTCCCTCTCCCACACAGCAGTGAAGAGAAACGAAACTGTCACAAATAAAGCAAAAAACTGCCAAGTGGAAAATAATGCCCAAATATTTATTCACACAGTACCTCAGCAATGTAAACGATTCTACATTCCAGCAAAAACGTTTAACATGAGAATAGTTATTAAAAGGATTAGTGACCTTTAACACAGTAGTTCCGGTGAAATACCATCCCCAGAATACTGAAGTGTATACATACATGTCATTTTAACGGTATGGCAGGCTTTTCTCATCAATTCCATTCAGAAAATAAAAACTGCCACATACCTCAATGCAGATTCATCTGCCCGCTGTCCCCTGATCTGAAGCCTTTACCTCCCTCAGATGGTCGAGAACAGCAATATGATCTTAACGACTCCGGTTAAAATCATAGTAAAAAATCTCTGTCAGATTCTTCCTCAAACTCTGCCAGAGAAGTAATAACACGCTCCGGTGCTATTTTAAAATAACAAACTTTTGATTGAAGTCATAAAAACTAAGTATAATCACCATAGTCCTCTCACACATCCTATCTAGTCGTTGGGTGCAAGAGAATGACTGGGACTGACGTAGAGGGGAGGAGCTATATGCAGCTCTGCTGGGTGAATCCTCTTGCATTTCCTGTTGGGGAGGAGTTATATCCCAGAAGTAATGATGACCCGTGGACTGATCACACATAACAGAAGAAAAGGCTTATTTTAACTGCAATCTCATGAGTATAACCAGTTTGTGCGCCTACCACGTTGTCTGAAATCTGCTACACTATTGTGAGCTCTTTTATTTTTGAGGTGAAAGCAACAAGGTTGACTCAAAGGATGTGGGCAGCTTGGTTCCCTGGAGGTGACACAGCGGCGCCACTTTCAACACTTTCTGCTTCTATACACGGTTTGTGAGAACAGGGCTGGCAGAGAGCACCTGAAGGGAAGTGCTAACATTGCTTTATACTTTATCCTTTCTAATAAGGTCCAAAGGAAGGTCTACAAGTATGAAGACTTTGAAAAAGAATTTGGGAAGACTAGCAATGAGGCTTACAAAGCCCTTCCTATACCTTACTCATACATTAGGAAGTTCCCTTTAAGCAAAAGAAATACAGTATATCCAACTTTTAAGCTTAGTCACCGATGGAACAGCTACTCTTGTACTCCAAACCTTTGGAAAAAGGATCTGCTTTGAAAACCTTCAAGACTAAAAGTATACTAAAAACTGCAAGAAGGGAAGCCATGAGAGGGGATACTGTCATGCCCCTATCAATCTCGAACTTAGTCTCTCAAGAAGTATCTAGTGACTTTAAGAATGTCCATCCTTTCTTAGAATTTAAAACAAAGTTATTGGAAACGTGTTGGTGACCAATAAACACTGATGCAAGATATAAAATAAGCATTAGGTGGGAGCAATATCGCTACTCCAAAGAAAACTAGAGAGCAAAAACAGTCAGAGTTGGAAATCTTCTCACTAAGAGAGAGATGATCCATATACACGAAAAAGTATCTTGCATAAGAAGGCTAGACGTGCAGCAGGTAGAGCTAAAAAGCTCCTCACTTAGAAGGGGATACAACATAGCACACAATATAAATCATATTAGAAAATGAAGTATTTATAAAATACAAAGAGACGCTGCCATAGTCATAGTTGTGATCACCTCAGTATGAGATAGAATAAGAAGTACACAATACTTAAAATAGATCTCCCTCAGAGGGTATAAAAGATAAAAAACAAAGAGAATGATAATTATTCAGAAAATAAAATAAAGTATGAACCGGATATAAACATAGTAACATAGTAGATGAGGTTGAAAAAAGACCGAAGTCCATCAAGTTCAATCTATACAAATCTAAACTACTTACAAGCTCCAGTTAAACTTAAATAATCCCACTAAAAGGTGACCCATTTAATACTAGCAATCATATCTATGAATTTTGTTTATGGACAGAAACTTATCCAAACAATTTTTAAATGTATCTAGGGTATTTGCATTCACTACCTCCTTTGGTAATGAGTTACAGAATTTTATTGCTCTTACAGTGAAAAAATGTTTCCATTGCAGGAGATTAAATCTCCTTTCCTCCAACCTTAAATTGTGGCCTTGTCAGAAACAATTTTCTTGGAATAAACAGAGCTTCTGCCATCTCTGTATATGGGCCTTGAATATATTTATATAAAGTAATCATGTCACCTCTCAAGCGCCCCTTTTCTAAAGAAAACAGACCCAGTTTGGCTAGCCTCTCCTCATAGCTTAAATTCTCCAATCCCCTTATTAGCTTTGTGGCAGTTCTCTGAATTTGTTCTAGTTCTACAATATCTTTTTTTGCGATTGGTCCCCAGAACTGCACTCCATACTCAAGGTGAGGTCTTACCAGGGCTTTATATAGTGACATATATATATGTATGCTTTCCTCCCTTGAATCAATGCCTCTTTTAATACATGTTAGTATCTTATTAGCCTTTGAAGTCGCTGCCCTGCATTGTGCACTCATCTTTAGCTTGTTATCTATCACTACTCCCAAATCCCTTTCCTCCTCTGTTTGGCTAAGTCTTGTGCCATTTAAATAATACATTGCTTGCTTATTTTTACTTCCAAAATGTAGAACTTTGCATTTTCCCGTATTAAATCTCATTTTCCATTTATCTGCCCATACTTCTAATTTTTGCAGATCCCTTTGTAATGAAAGTTCATCCTGCTCTGATCTAATGACCTTACTTAACTTTGTATCATCTGCAAAAATAGAGATGTCACTATTTAATCCTTGCTCCAAGTCATTTATAAAAATATTAAAAAGAACAGGGCCCTGGTACTGATCCCTGGGGGACTCCACTGATTACCTAAAGCAACATAAGGACATAATACATATATCCCCTCTCCAACATATATATTAGAAAGAATATCCTATAGATGGAATATGTACAGGAGAAAATTATACATATATATTAGAACGAATATCATATAGATGAAATATGTACAGGAGAAAATGAATCCCTAATGGCATATCTTACTATGTACAGTAGGATAGTATAAGCAGAACATCATGCTTTTAAAGATGTCACCAGATTTCTACAGTAGTAGAGAATCAGACTTGTAATGCCAGTAAACCACCAGCAGATGGCAGAAAAGGACCGGGAATCGCTGCTGACACAATGAAAGTTCAATGCACTACATAAAGGAATAATAATAATGCTTACCTGATAAATTTCTTTCTTTCCGGACATAGAGAGTACACAACGTCATTCCAATCACTAGTGGAATATTCTACTCCTGGCCAGCAGGAGGCGGGAAAGAGCACCCCAGCAAAGCTGTTAAGTGTAACTACCTTACCCATACATAAGGGTGAAAAATGTACCTGAGGTTCACTAAAAAAAATGCAGAATTATAATTAAAATGAGGGCGGGGTAGTGGACTGTCAAGAAAGAAATTGATCAGGTAAGCATACATTTTGTTTTCTTTCCTATGACATGGAGAGTCCACAACGTCATTCCAATTACTAGTGGGAACCAATTCCCAAGCAAGAGGACACGGAATGAACAGGGAGGGAGAACAAGGCAGGAGGACCTAAACAGAAGGCACCGCCGCTTGAAAACAAAAGAAGCCTCACCCGAGGCAAAAAAAAATCAAATTTGTAGAATTTGGAAAAAGTATGCAAAGAAGACCATGTTGCTGCCTTGCAAATCTGTTCCACAGAAGCTTAATCTGTAAAAAACCCAAGAAGAGGAGACAGCACTAGTGGAATGAGCCGTAATTCTCTCAGGAGGCTGCTGTCCAGCAGTCTCATAAGCAAAAAATATAATTTATGCTTACCTGATAAATTCATTTCTCCTGTAGTGTAGTCAGTCCACGGGTCATCCATTACTTATGGGATTATAACTCCTCCCTAACAGGAAGTGCAAGAGGATCACCCAAGCAGAGCTGCTATATAGCTCCTCCCCTCTACGTCATATCCAGTCATTCGACCGAAACCATACGAGAAAGGAGAAACTATAGGGTGCAGTGGTGACTGGAGTTTAATTAAAATTTAGACCTGCTGTAAAAACAGGGCGGGCCGTGGACTGACTACACTACAGGAGAAATGAATTTATCAGGTAAGCATAAATTATATTTTCTCCTGTTAAGTGTAGTCAGTCCACGGGTCATCCATTACTTATGGGATACCAATACCAAAGTACAAAAGTACACGGATGACGGGAGGGACAGGCAGGATCTTTACACGGAAGGAACCACTGCCTGTAGAACCTTTCTCCCAAAAACAGCCTCCGAAGAAGCAAAAGTGTCAAATTTGTAAAATTTTGAAAAAGTGTGAAGTGAAGACCAAGTTGCAGCCTTGCAAATCTGTTCAACAGAGGCCTCATTCTTAAAGGCCCAAGTGGAAGCCACAGCTCTAGTAGAATGAGCTGTAATCCTTTCAGGAGGCTGCTGTCCAGCAGTCTCATAGGCTAAACGTATTATGCTACGAAGCCAAAAAGAGAGAGAGGTAGCCGAAGCTTTTTGACCTCTCCTCTGTCCAGAATAAACGACAAACAGGGAAGAAGTTTGACGAAAATCTTTAGTTGCCTGCAAATAAAATTTCAGGGCACGGACGACGTCCAGATTGTGCAAAAGTCGTTCCTTCTTTGAAGAAGGGTTAGGGCACAATGATGGAACAACAATCTCTTGATTGATATTCTTGTTAGTGACTACCTTAGGTAAGAACCCAGGTTTAGTACGCAGAACTACCTTGTCTGAATGAAAAATCAGATAAGGAGAATCACAATGTAAGGCCGATAACTCAGAGACTCTTCGAGCCGAGGAAATAGCCATTAAAAACAGAACTTTCCAAGATAACAGCTTGATATCGATGGAATGAAGGGGTTCAAACGGAACACCCTGCAGAACGTTAAGAACTAAGTTTAAGCTCCACGGAGGAGCAACAGTCTTAAACACAGGCTTAATCCTAGCCAAAGCCTGACAAAAAGCCTGAACGTCTGGAACTTCTGCCAGACGTTTGTGTAAAAGGATAGACAGAGCTGAAATCTGTCCCTTTAACAAACTAGCAGATAAACCCTTTTCTAAACCTTCTTGTAGAAAAGACAATATCCTAGGAATCCTAACCTTACTCCATGAGTAACTCTTGGATTCGCACCAATATAAGTATTTACGCCATATTTTATGGTAAATTTTTATCACAGTCAAACACACTGTCACAGGTCTGCTGTGACTGATTACCTCCCTCAAACTAATTTTGGAGACCCCTGGGCTCTGTAGAGACGTCCTGGATCATGGAGGAAGAAATAGGAAGACTGTGACTAAATTTTTACTGCGCAATAAAGCGCTAAAATAGGCCCCTCCCACTCATATTACAACAGTGGGGAAGCTCAGTAAACTGTTTTTATTCAGAAAAAAATGACAGCCATGTGGTAAAAATCATGCCCATAAAGTTTTATCACCAAGTACCTCAGAAAAAACGATTAACATGCCAGTAAACGTTTTAAAAATTGAAAATTATGAAGTGTTATTAATAAGCCTGCTGCTAGTCGCTTTCACTGCAGTGCAGGCTCAAATATTACTTTAATATTGACAGTATTTTCTCAGTGAAATTCCATTCCCCAGAAATACCTCAGAGTATACATACATACATATCAGCCTGATACCAGTCGCTACTACTGCATTTAAGGCTGCACTTACATTACATCGGTATTAGCAGTATTTTCTCAGTCAATTCCATTCCTTAGAAAATAATTTACTGCACATACCTCCTTGCAGGTGGGCCCTGCATGCTATCCCCTGTTCTGAAGTTACCTCACTCCTCAGAATGGCAGAGAACAGCAAGTGGATCTTAGTTACGACCGCTAAGATCATAGAAAAACTCAGGCAGATTCTTCTTCTAATGCTGCCTGAGAACAAACAACACACTCCGGTGCCGTTTAAAATAACAAACTTTTGATTGAAGAAATAAAAACTAAGTTTAACACACCACAGTCCTCTCACACGTCCTATCTTTAGTTAGGTGCAAGAGAATGACTGGATATGACGTAGAGGGGAGGAGCATTATAGCAGCTCTGCTTGGGTGATCCTCTTGCACTTCCTGTTAGGGAGGAGTTATAATCCCATAAGTAATGGATGACCCGTGGACTGACTACACTTAACAGGAGAAAGAATCATACTTCTTAACCAGAGGGAAAGAGTAGTAGAAGTGGCCTTCTGACCCTTACGCTTTCCAGAGAAAATAAACAGGGTAGAAGGAAGTAGCCTGCAGGTAAAATTGGTGAACACGCACAACATCCAAGTTATGCAAAAGACGTTCTCATAACATACATTGAATTAGGGAAAACATAAGTACGCACTCTTAAACACTAAAAGAAGGAGGACTCCTCTATTTAGAGAAGAGAATGGCAAAATGGTGAATTAACAGATTCACTGCCGAATTGCCACCTCCCTGAAGCCCATTAAGGCCAATTCATAGGCGCTAAGAATTAAAAATATAAAGAGTTAGCAGCGCCGCAGAATGGACATTAACCCTCCCATACTGTAACAAGCCCACAAGTAACAATTACAAGGGGACCTTTGTAAACTCCTAAGGAAAGATTACCTCCTATGTGTAAACTGCAGAACAACTAGCAGTGGGAGACGCCATTACTGTTGAAGAGCGCTAAAGTGAGGCAAAAAGACTCAGCTAGGACACACGTTCAGATTGCACTACACATTGCGATCAGATCCAAACTGGCGTCCTATACGCCATCAGCGGATCCCGAGAGGAGCAGAAAAAAGTTATAACACTCAAACTGTTTAAAAGCTACTAAGCATCCCACAGCACAAAAGCTGCTGAACGCATCCGCCAACAATGGCGGTCATCTCTGGAACGGGATGTGAATAAAATACCCGCCACGTTGAAGAGAAAGTCTGACAGGCATAACAGCCTGATGACATGTAACAGGCACCAACGGCCAAACCAGTCTATAAGGCAAACAGGTGCTAACTTAATGCGCTATAAAAATCCTCAAACCCTCTAATCAAAGGAAGGAATTAGGAAGTATACATTAACACACTACATAAAGCCTGGGTCAGTACATTTACATTTGACCCTTCATAAGGCAATAAAAGCGGCACAATCCATGATACTGGCTATCCCAGGAAAACATATAGCTGCTCAGCCGCAACATATCTCACTAGTAGAAATATAATAAATATACAAACCCTCCTTTCTCCATGATATTTACTTGTCCTAAGAAATATATATGAAATATATATTCTGTTAGCCTCAACCAACCGCTGACAGGGACCTGAAGATGCAAGAAAAGCAGAGTAAGCAACCCTAGTTTTCTATATATAGGGGTTAGCATAAATTGTTGGAGTTAAAGGACTACCTCACCGACCTCCAACAGCTATTGGCCACCATAACTCTCACTAAAGAGGATTACATGGACACAGCATTGCCCCAATCCTTGCTTACAGGGAAAACTACCCATTAGGATTAAAACTTTATTTTCTTTAGAGGACCATCTTCGCACATCTCCTACGATGTACAAAGGCAAAGAATAACTGGGGGTTATGGGAAGTGGGAGGGTACTTAAAGTTTTGCTGGGGTGTTCTTTGCCGCCTCCTGGTGTCCAGGAGTTGAATTCCCACTAGTAATTAGAATGGATTTGTGGACTTTCCATGCCATTGGAAAGAAAATATGCGCTAAACGTGATTTATTTGTAGTGTGTGAGTCCAAAACTGATTAAACTTCAAGAATAGGTTTGGGCAGTGAAACTTTGCTTGTGCAACGTTTGGTGGTAATTGATTGCTGTTTAGGCACACTTTTGAACGTTAAGCAACATTAAGCAATTTCTACATTAAACGTTTTAGAAGTTCCTTTATATACAAATATCTACAGAAGTTTGCTCACATGTTGAGAATTAATCCTCATTATTCGAGCACATACATGATACCCACTAAATCTCACAAGGGAGTAAGAGTATCAAAGAAATACTGGGGTAAGTAAGGAAATACCCAGAAATTGAACCACAGATTTGGAAAAAAAAACACATCAGAAGGCCTGGGCATATGGGGCATTGGTGACATATAATATAAGTGGGCAGGAACAAATGTTCATTATCTTTTACTGGGAGACAGCCATCATAATCTGTAAAAAGATGCAAAACTGGCAGATCAAAATTAATCACACACACAACTAAATATTTTTCCATGGAAGAGCTGAGAACTCATAAGCACAGGTTGCCAAGTCCTCAAGTGCCCCAGTAAGTTTGCATGTGGGAACCTCTCTACTGTTTATTTAGTGGCAAAGTTAATCCAACTATGGACAGGTAGGGACATTACTGGCCTACTGATGGATCCAGAGGAATGGTGTTAATAATTTTTGTGTTAGAAATGGCTATACACTTTTAAGGTTTAATTTCAGCACATATTGTTAAACTCACCCAACAACATATATATCAGGGGGATCTGTGTCAGCTTGGAGCCAGGGCTCTAGACCTTCATCAGGTGCCTGGCCATTCACATTCCATGTTCCTACAAAGAACCTACAAACAAAGAAGCATTTCATAGAATCACTGGATGTGGTTAGGTCATATAAAACAATGTTTTACCATTACAGTGTTACTAAAATAAATATGGATACAATCTTCTAGAAGTCTGTGTGAGTTTCAGAAGATGTAAACTTTATGGTTGACTTAATATCCTTTGAATAGCTGTAACAAGCTGTTGCTGACCAGTACTGAGAATCTCTCCTCTTGAGAACCTCCTGTTCAGGAACGGTTATAGTCTGCAAATATCTGTAGTTTGGACTTGCTGAACAGGTGCGTTTGTTGATTTGTGTATTAAAAAGGGATAGAAAAGTCAAAATTAAACTTGCAGGATTCAGATAGAGCATGTAATTGTAAGACACTTTTAAATTCACTTATTTTCAAAATGTGCTTTGTTCTCTTGATATCCATTGTTAAAAAAAAGAATATCTACATATTCTACACTAGTGGGATTGCACACATTTGTTTCTTGTGATTGGCTAACTAGATGTGTTCAGCTAGCAGACAGTAGTGCAATGCTGATCCTTTAGCAAAGGATAACAAGAGAATATTGCATATTTTGTAATAAAAGTAAATTTGGAAGCTGTTTAAAATTGTATCTTCTATCTAAATCGTGAAAGACAAAAACAAAATTGTGTTTCATGTCCCTTTAACTTAAAAAGGGACATATACTCAAAATATACCATCTAATTCGGAATGTTTCAAAATATAAATATGTCTTTTTTTTTTTTTTTTTTAAACAAAATGATTCTGTGCTGAATAAAATCAAGCTTTTGTGTGTGTGTGTTAGCCCTATCAACTAATGAGCAGTAGAGTTCTAGGATTGTACACACTCTGGAGAAAATGTTGCCAGCCGGGTGACATTTTGAAGTAGCCGGGTGGGGCAGTGTAATATCTTCTAATATTATATCATTTTCTGCTATTCAAAGCACAAATTAATTGCATAATTTAACAACTTTATTTCATGATAATTTGTGCAATTAATTTTACACATTAAAAAGGTCTTGGGGAGATCACTGCACAGCCACGCACTTCCTGGTAGCTTCACATCAAATTTAAACTGCTTTTACTTAAAGGGACACTTGAACCCACATTTTTTCTTTTGTGATTCAGATAGAGCATGCAATTTTAAGCAACTTTCTAATTTACTCCTATTATCATTTTTTCTTCGTTCTCTTGCTATCTTTATTTGAAAAAGAAGGCATCTAAGCTATTTTTTGGTTCAGACCACTGGACAGCACCGGTTTATTGGTGGGTGAATGTACCCACCAATCAGCAAGAACAACCCAGGTTGTTCACCAAAAATGGTCTGGCATTTAAAAGTTAATTAGAAAGTTGCTTAAAATTGCATGCTCTATCTGAATCACGAAAGAACAAAATTTGGCTCAGTGTCCCTTTAATAAGGAAAAGGAACAGACAGATTTCTAATAATATGTCACTGACCTGTAGTTCTCAACATTCACATATTCACTTTCTTTCTTTGTCAGGAGATGTTTGATTAACCCTTCCCTTTGCCCAGACTGGGAGTTTGGTACAAATAGTTTCCGAATGCTGTTGGTCATTTTTGGCTTTTCCCACCCTGGTGGTTCTCGCTCTCTTTCTCTGGGGAGTCTGAAAAATAAAGAATGTCAAATGCCATCAATCAAGAAAGAGAGGTTTACAATCAATAAAGGATAATTATACAAAAGTGCCAACTGCCAGAACCAAACCTTACACCTCTACAGACACAAAATCTACAACATTGTAATAATTTATATAAACGCATTTTTTTTTTATATTTCCGACAGAAATTCAGGGGCGTAAACCCCTTGAAATATTGTCTGTGCCATTTGATTTTTCAACTGCATTAACCCCTTAACGACCGATGACGTACAGGGTACGTCCTCTAAAAAAATACCCTTAACGATAGAGGACGTACCCTGTACGTCGTCAGTCTGGAAAGCAGCTGGAAGCGATCCCGATCGCTTCCAGCCGCTTTCCGGTTATTGCAGGATACTTCGATATCGAGGCATCCTGCAATAACCTTTTTTACAACTCCGGTGCAGCGAGGGCCACAGAGTGAGTGAGATCGTGCCCAGCCAGTGTAAACAGTCAGGAAGAAACGGCTGAGAGAGGTGAGGGGATTTGTGACAGGCTTATCTATTACACAGACAGCCCCAGCATGGGGGCTGGCTGTAAAGGACACTAGATAGGGAGTGTAGAAAAAGCCTTGCTCTAAGGAGATTACGTTCGTATTCTCATTCACTGAGAGGATTACAAACTTTATAATCATTTTTAGGAGAGTTAGCAGCAAAATTGCTAATACTTGTCAATTACAAACGTTATCTTCTTTTGGTGCTTAATTTAAATAGCCTATATTTTTTTGAGTGTATAATGGCCCTTTAAAGCTTTGTTGCAGGGTGCCTGTCTCCTCCTGGTGGTCGGGAGATGAATTCCCACAAGTAAGGCTTTTCATGGACTAGCACTACCTTAGAAAGCAAACAAACTAACATCTTGTTTGCTGCAATTGTTTTTCAATAGTCAAACTACACCCACCATTTGCCATTTTTGGAGAAGCCCATTTGGGCTTGAATCTGCAACAGGGCTAGCCATTATGCAAGTACAAAGTATAATGATTTGCAGCTATTATCTGTTGATGCCAATTAGGGACAGATATAACCTTGAAAAGTCTGCAGTGTACATAGAATTAGAAAATCCAATTTTTAGTGGTAAATTAAAGGAAAATTAGTCAAAACAAATCATGAAACTATATTGCAAACTTGAATGCATAACTAAACATCTTATATCTAAATCACAAGGTTTACTATCTCTTTAAAGGGCCATAATACCCACATGTTTAAACACTTGAAAGTGATGCAGCATAGCTGTAAAAAGCTGACTAGAAAATATCTCCTGAACATCTCTATGTAAAAAAGAAAGATATTTTACCTCAAAAGTTCCTCAGTAGCCACCTCCCATTGTAAAGGATTTCTAAGCAGCATTTTAGTGTGTCTGTCCTGGGACATCTGAAGGGATGAGCATCGTGCACTCTCATCTTATTTAACCAATCAGGTAAAGGAAGCTTACTATGAAATCTCATGAGAGTTAAGTCAAATCTCATGAGATCACAGTAAGAGTTCATGACCTCAGCACTGCTGATGCTGATTGGCTGCTGTTCATTTCTTAATTTATTTTTTATTTTTACCTGCAGCTGGGAGCAGCTAAGTATAACTTTTTACACAGAACTTACTCTGCTGAGCTGAGGAGATTGTGAGGTAAAATATCTTCCTTTTTTTACATAGAGATGCTCAGGTGATATTTTCCTGTCAGCTTTTTACAGTTGTACTGCATCAGTTTCAAGTGATTTAGCATATAAGTATTATGTCCCTTTAAGTCTGAAATGTCAGATTTAATTTTGTATTATTTTGTTTTGTCATTTTACCTACTATCAAGGATAAACAATTATTATTTCAGCTAATATTTTATGTCAAATGTATAGATAAATAAACATGTTAATCAATTCAAATTAAATACAAGAATGTGTGGTGGGAAGGTAATTTGAACGAAAATGTCAAAATCTGCCAGAAGCTACGAGTCCTGTGTTTGTAGATTTCAGCAGCAGTGCTTAAAAACAGCCCGCACAATGACATTATGTTACTTACTGCCTTTCTACAGGGACAGGAGGTGGAGGAGGTTCTCTGCGAGATCCCAGCTGTTGGTTCTGAATATTTCTTCTTTTTTCCAGGTTCAGTGAACTAAAATTATCATCAAATCCAAAATTTCCTTTTTGGTGGGGGGGAGGAAAAAAAAAAGTTAAATTTTAACAGACAATAGTAATTCAATTTGCATAAGCCACATTATATAAAGGGACTTAGACTTTAGTTTTAATAAAGGCCCATTATAATCATGTTTTATTTAATATTAAAGAGGATGTTTCAATTTTATTGTTTAAACGCCTGTGTTTCTGGGACACTAAACCCAAAATGTTTCTTTTATGATTCAGGTAGCCAATACAACTTTAAACATTCCCATTTACTTCTATTATCTAATTTGCTTCATTCTTTAGATATCCTTTGTTAAAGAAATAGCAATGCACCTAGGTGAGAATCACACAAGGCATCTATGTGCAGCCACCAATCAGCAGCTATTGAGCCTATCCAGGTATTCTTTTCAGCAAAGGATATCAAGAGAATGAAGCAAATTAAATAGAAGTAAATTAGAAAGTTGTTTAAAATCACTTGCTCTTTCTAAATCGTGAAAGAAAAAATTTGGTTTTCATGTCCCTTTAACAAATCCATTTCAAATCGAATTTCTCTAGTAATGCTTGCAGAAGTTTGCCCCTCTCTACCAATAAACCAGCCAGTCAGTGAGTATTAGTAGAAAAAAAAACAAAAAAACTCATAAAATACTGCACCATTAGTTTCCATTTACATAAGTAGTTTGGGGGGGGGGGGGGAATTAAATACAAGTTTTTGGGACATGCTGCTTTTTAAAATTCATCATAGAAAAAATGTTTCAGTACAATGATCCTTTTAAGGGAAAATGTGCTCCAGTAAGCAGCTAAGAGTTTACTGTATTCAAAGCAGCTTCAGAGCACCATTTCAAATGGTTTGGGCTCTCCTGTCCCACTTGGAGGTTGATTTCTGTTGATGAATCATTTACATAGCTTTTCTATAACCAATACTGCAGTATTGACATTTTCAGTATGGGTGGTGATTTCAACAGGCAAAAACAATTATTTCAAATTACAAAATAATGGTAAATGAGTTATTTGTAATCAATTACCCCAGCAGGTACTGTTAAATAGATCATTGGGAACACATTAAAAGGGAGACCTTTTTTTAATACGTCTCTTTACGTTTCAAAAACATAATACTTTTGTAAGGACGTTACATATTATCAAGCATTAGTATTAAAGGGATAGGAAATTCAAAATTAAACTTGCATGATTCAGAAAGAATGCAATTTTAAGACATTTTAAAAATAACTTCTATTTTCAAATGTGCTTTGTTCTCTTGGTATCCCTTGTTGAAAAACAATACGCACATATCTTACACTAGTGGGAGCCGCTGCTGATTGGTGCCAGCACACATTTGTCTCTTGTGATTGGCTAACTACATGTGTTCAGCTAGCTGCCAGTAGTGCAATGATGTTCCTTCAGCAAAGGATAACAAGAGAATGATGCAAATTTGATAAAATAATAAATTGAAAAGTTGTTTAAAATTGTATGTTCTGTCCAAATCATAAAATACATTTTTGGGGTTTTCTATCCCTTTAACTCATTTTCATTTTACTGAAAGGAAATGCACTATATTCAAGAGCAAAATCCTTAGAAATAGAATAAAATAATATTGTTTATGAAGCACCTTATTAGAGAGTTTTCCGCAGCAATTTATAAACCCACCAGAAACAGAACTTTGTGAAGATGGCCCAGGTATACTATCTGGGGTCACTGCTGGTTGGTACCAATTAGATGATTCTTTTTTCTCAGGCCGAACAGGTTTCTCCTGCCCTGAAAAAAAAAAAATTCCATTAAAGGGATATGAAATGGTTTTCCTTTAGTAGAAAAAAAAATATTGAATCTGTCGTGCAGGGTGCATCTCGTGTCTCACGTGTGCCTGTCTTGCATCTCGTGTCTCACGGGTGCCTGTCGTGCATCTCGTGTCTCACGGGTGCCTGTCGTGCATCTCGTGTCTCACGGGTGCCTGTCGTGCATCTCGTGTCTCACGTGTGCCTGTCGTGCATCTCGTGTCTCACGTGTGCCTGTCATGCATCTCGTGTCTCACGTGTGCCTGTCGTGCATCTCGTGTCTCACGTGTGCCTGTCATGCATCTCGTGTCTCACGTGTGCCTGTCATGCATCTCGTGTCTCACGTGTCTGTCGTGCAGTGTGTACCCCTTGTCTCACGTGTCTGTCGCGCAGTGTGTACCCCATGTCTCGCATCTGTCATACACTGTCTTTTTGCAGGCTTTTGAACCTCTCATGTGGATTGGGGTGTCATATGATAAAGATTAAAACAAACAAACATTTTACTTGACGTAAACCTAAAATTTTATTAGCTAGTGATAATATCAATGCAAAATGATGCTACTATATGAAAAGCTTTTATTGTTATTTATTTATTTTTAAATATTAAACCAGCTTTTTTCAAGCGCTCCCTAAAGACTTTATTGTTCAGGGAAGCATACAACCTACACTAACCTTTCTTTATACCAATTCCTCTCCTCCATTTCTATCCACTTGAACCCTCTTAGCATGTAAGCCTAAAAGGCTCAGCTGTTTGCAGATCACCTTCATAAGAGCGGACTACAACAGTGCCACTCTCGGCAGGGCCCTCTACTCGTTTGATCCCTATAAATGTATCCTTGTATTCCACCTATGTTTATAGCGCTGCGGAATCTGTTGGCGCTCTACATATAACCGATAATAATAATAATAGTAATTTTTGATCATTGTATTTAAAAAAGATATATATATTAATTAAAAAGTTTGTATTTCAGAATACATTTGTATTTTTGAATTTCATATTTGGTGGATTTGTACCTTAATATTTCTTCAAATTCTGGGCGATAAATTTTCAACAAATTTTTAAGCCCTGGATTTTCACTAATAAAATTCCATAAAAGCACTGGTTTTCACGTCATTCTATTCTTTTATGAATGCAAATTCTCCCCTTCCCCTCTGACACAAAAATATGTGAACAGAAAAACTTTGGTACAAAAGACTATTGCTAGTTAATACATTCTTACCTTCCTGTACAATCCGCATTTCTGAAAGCAGCTCCATACACTTGTCTTCGTCAGGAATCTCAAACAGGCGATCGGCAGACCAGGGGTCAGCCTGTATTCTCACTTTACAAACATCTGCAAAAGTAATATAAAACAAATATGGTTATATAGAGAGAAGCCATGGAGACATAATGTGGTTGTATAGATAAATGTTATACCAATGGTCTACTTCATACTGATACCAATGCATCACAGAGGACAGCTGTAATGTACTTACAAATTGTTAAGTATAAATCTTCTTTCACAGAGACAATCTGTTTTATAAAATACAAAATATATTCTCATTTCTTCTTGTATAATATCTCTAAAGCATTTTTAAAGGGATATGAACCTTAATTTTTCTTTAATTATTTGGATAGTGAATACATTTTTTTTTTTTAAATTTCGAAATCACTTCATTATCTTGGTATCCTTTGTTAAAGAGCATGCATAGTTAGGAACTGTCCACAAACAATAAGGTTGCACTCAAGGTGTACATGCACGTGAGCCTGTGTGTGTGCATCACTTGAGGAGTACATGCACGTGAGCCTGTGTGTGTGTGTCACTTAAGGAGTGCATGCACGTGAGCCTGTGTGTGTGTATCACTTAAGGAGTACATGCACGTGAGCCTGTGTGTGTGTCACTTAAGGAGTACATGCACGTGAGCCTGTGTGTGTGTATCACTTAAGGAGTACATCCACGTGAGCCTGTGTGTGTGTGTGTCACTTAAGGAGCACATGCACGTGAGCCTGTGTGTGTGTATCACTTAAGGAGTACATGCACGTGAGTCTGTGTGTGTGTATCACTTAAGGAGTACATGCACGTGAGCCTGTGTGTGTCACTTAAGGAGTACATGGATGTGAGCCTGTATGTGTATTACTTAAGGAGTACATGCACGTGAGCCTGTATGTGTGTGTCACTTGAGGAGTACATGCACGTGAGCCTGTATGTGTGTATCACTTGAGGAGTACATGCACGTGAGCCTGTATGTGTGTGTGTCACTTAAGGAGTACATGCACGTGAGCCTGTGTGTGTGTGTCACTTAAGGAGTACATGCACGTGAGCCTGTGTGTGTGTGTCACTTAAGGAGTACATGCACGTGAGCCTGTGTGTGTGTATCACTTAAGGAGTGCATGCACATGAGCATGTGTGTGTGTGTGTATCACTTAAGGAGTACATGCACGTGAGCCTGTGTGTGTGTGTGTCACTTAAGGAGCACATGCACGTGAGCCTGTGTGTGTGTATCACTTAAGGAGTACATGCAGGTGAGCCTGTATGTGTGTATCACTTAAGGAGTACATGCACGTGAGCCTGTGTGTGTGTGTGTGTGTCACTTAAGGAGTACATGCACATGAGCCTGTATGTGTGTATCACTTAAGGAGTACATGCACATGAGCCTGTATGTGTGTATCACTTAAGGAGTACATGCACGTGAGCCTGTGTGTGTGTGTGTCACTTAAGGAGTACATGCACATGAGCCTGTATGTGTGTATCACTTAAGGAGTACATGCACGTGAGCCTGTATGTGTGTATCACTTAAGGAGTACATGCACGTGAGCCTGTGTGTGTGTGTGTGTGTGTGTCACTTAAGGAGTACATGCACATGAGCCTGTATGTGTGTATCACTTAAGGAGTACATGCACATGAGCCTGTATGTGTGTATCACTTAAGGAGTACATGCACGTGAGCCTGTGTGTGTGTGTGTCACTTAAGGAGTACATGCACATGAGCCTGTATGTGTGTATCACTTAAGGTGTACATGCACGTGAGCCTGTGTGTGTGTATCACTTAAGGAGTACATGCACGTGAGCCTGTGTGTGTGTATCACTTAAGGAGTACATGCACGTGAGCCTGTATGTGTGTGTGTGTGTGTGTGTCACTTAAGGAGTACATGCACATGAGCCTGTATGTGTATTACTTAAGGAGTACATGCACGTGCGCCTGTGTGTGTGTGTCACTTAAGGAGTACATGCACGTGAGCCTGTGTGTGTGTGTGTCACTTAAAGGGACAGTACACTGTAAAATTGTTTTTCCATAAATGTATTTTAAATGACTTGTTATACCAACTGCAGAGTATAAAATATTTGAGAAATTGCATTTTCGGGTTTATTTGTGTATCTTAAGTAGCTGGTTTTGTGCTTTGAAACCACAGCCTATTACAATGGGTTGAGCTTCAGGTAATATCAGATCTCATTATGTTATCACTTTTATGTACACAGACTTGCTTCCTTATCTTATATTTGTCTGGAGCACCAAAGCTCAATACATAGAGAGAACAATGGAAAATTATCATTTTATTACTTAACTATCATGCCCCCACTGAGGGTGTAATCTCTTCTGCTGGCTGTGTTTACTTAGGCTTGTCAATAGCGTATACGCCAGTATCAAAACTTTCAGTATAGGTTGGGAAACCACAAGCTAAATCAGCTATTTCAAATGCTGAAATAGGAGTAAAGGAGCCACTTGCAACCAATTTAATACACTCTAGCAGGTAAAAAGGATCATTGGGAATAATTTAAAGGTGAGAAAGTTTTTGGGTGAACTGTCCCTTTAAGGAGTACATGCACGTGAGCCTGTGTGTGTGTATCACTTAAGGAGTGCATGCACGTGAGCCTGTGTGTGTATCACTTAAAGGGCCACTGTAAGTAAATATTGTCTATGCCTGTTACTAACTACCCCAAATACGCTTTTTATCAATAGCATTTCATTAACACATCTCTACCGTATATCAGAAATCTTGTCTGCAAATATAATTTTTTTCCAAACCCACTCCGTGGGTATCCTTTGCTCTGTACCAATCCGTTTACAATACCTAGGTTTCAAAATGGCGCTTTAAACACAATTTCATTGGTTTAAGTATTTTGAACACACAGTGCTGAAAATAGTGGGCAGGATAACGTGACATCATCAGGGAATAAAAGATATAACTTTTATAACGTTATGAAACTGCGTTTTGGAGAAAATATAGGTCAATAGGTTTTAATTAATGTTTATTAACTTTAATATGTTAGTTGTTTAGCGTAAAAATTATAACAGAAAGTAATCCTTTAAGGAGTACATGCACGTGAGCCTGTGTGTGTGTGTGTGTGTGTGTCACTTAAGGAGTACATGCACGTGAGCCTGTGTGTGTGTGTCACTTAAGGAGTACATGCACGTGAGCCTGTGTGTGTGTGTCACTTAAGGAGTACATGCATTTGAGCCTGTGTGTGTGTGTGTGTGTCACTTGAGGAGTACATGCACGTGAGCCTGTGTGTGTGTGTGTCACTTGAGGAGTACATGCACGTGAGCCTGTGTGTGTGTGTGTGTGTGTCACTTGAGGAGTACATGCACGTGAGCCTGTGTGTGTGTGTGTCACTTGAGGAGTACATGCACGTGAGCCTGTGTGTGTGTGTGTCACTTGAGGAGTACATGCACATGAGCCTGTGTGTGTGTGTGTCAGTTAAGGAGTACATGCACGTGAGCCTGTGTGTGTGTGTCACTTAAGGAGTACATGCACGTGAGCCTGTGTGTGTGTGTCACTTAAGGAGTACATGCATTTGAGCCTGTGTGTGTGTGTGTGTGTCACTTGAGGAGTACATGCACGTGAGCCTGTGTGTGTGTGTGTCACTTGAGGAGTACATGCACGTGAGCCTGTGTGTGTGTGTGTGTGTGTCACTTGAGGAGTACATGCACGTGAGCCTGTGTGTGTGTGTGTCACTTGAGGAGTACATGCACGTGAGCCTGTGTGTGTGTGTGTCACTTGAGGAGTACATGCACGTGAGCCTGTGTGTGTGTGTGTCACTTGAGGAGTACATGCACGTGAGCGTGTGTGTGTGTGTGTGTGTGTGTGTCACTTGAGGAGTACATGCACGTGAGCCTGTGTGTGTGTGTGTCACTTGAGGAGTACATGCACGTGAGCCTGTGTGTGTGTGTGTCACTTGAGGAGTACATGCACATGAGCCTGTGTGTGTGTGTGTCAGTTAAGGAGTACATGCACGTGAGCCTGTTTGTGTGTGTCACTTAAGGAGTACATGCACGTGAGCCTGTGTGTGTGTGTCACTTAAGGAGTACATGCACGTGAGCCTGTGTGTGTGTGTGTGTGTGTGTCACTTGAGGAGTACATGCACGTGAGCCTGTGTGTGTCACTTGAGGAGTACATGCACGTGAGCCTGTGTGTGTATGTGTCACTTGAGGAGTACATGCACATGAGCCTGTGTGTGTGTCAGTTAAGGAGTACATGCACGTGAGCCTGTGTGTGTGTGTCACTTGAGGAGTACATGCACGTGAGCCTGTGTGTGTGTGTCACTTAAGGAGTACATGCACGTGAGCCTGTGTGTGTGTGTGTGTCACTTAAGGAATACATGCAAGTGAGCCTGTATGTGTGTATCACTTAAGGAGTACATGCACGTGAGCCTGTATGTGTGTATCACTTAAGGAGTACATGCACGTGAGCCTGTATGTGTGTGTCACTTAAGGAGTACATGCACGTGAGCCTGTGTGTGTGTGTCACTTAAGGAGTACATGCACGTGAGCCTGTGTGTGTGTCACTTAAGGAGTACATGCACGTGAGCCTGTATGTGTGTATCACTTAAGGAGTACATGCACGTGAGCCTGTATGTGTGTATCACTTAAGGTGTACATGCACGTGAGCCTGTATGTGTGTATCACTTAAGGAGTACATGCACGTGAGCCTGTATGTGTGTATCACTTAAGGTGTACATGCACGTGAGCCTGTGTGTGTGTGTGTCACTTGAGGAGTACATGCACGTGAGCCTGTGTGTGTGTGTTAGTTGAGGAGTACATGCACATGAGCCTGTGTGTGTGTGTGTCACTTAAGGAGTACATGCACGTGAGCCTGTGTGTGTGTATCACTTAAGGTGTACATGCACGTGAGCCTGTGTGTGTGTGTGTCACTTAAGGAGTACATGCACGTGAGCCTGTGTGTGTGTATCACTTAAGGTATACATGCACGTGAGCCTGTGTGTGTGTCACTTGAGGAGTACATGCACGTGAGCCTGTGTGTGTGTATCACTTAAGGTGTACATGCACGTGAGCCTGTGTGTGTGTCACTTGAGGAGTACATGCACGTGAGCCTGTGTGTGTGTGTGTCACTTGAGGAGTACATGCACATGAGCCTGTGTGTGTGTGTGTGTCACTTAAGGAGTACATGCATGTGAGCCTGTGTGTGTGTATCACTTAAGGAGTACATGCATGTGAGCCTGTGTGTGTGTGTGTGTGTGTCTAACTTAAGGAGTACATGCACGTGAGCCTGTGTGTGTGTGTCTAACTTAAGGAGTACATGCACGTGAGCCTGTGTGTGTGTGTCTAACTTAAGGAGTACATGCACGTGAGCCTGTGTGTGTGTGTATTACTTAAGGAGTACATGCATGTGAGCCTGTATGTGTGTGTCACTTAAGGAGTACATGCACGTGAGCCTGTGTGTGTGTCACTTAAAGGGACATAATACTCATATGCTAAATCACTTGAAACTGATGCAGTATAACTGTAAAAAGCTGACAGGAAAATATCACCTGAGCATCTCGATGTAAAAAAGGAAGATATTTTACCTCACAATCTCCTCAGCTCAGCAGAGTAAGTTTTGTGTAACAAGTTATACTCAGCTGCAGGTAAAAAAAAAAAAAAATGAAGAAATGAACAGCAGCCAATCAGCATCAGCAGTGCTGAGGTCATGAACTCTTTTACTGTGATCTCATGAGATTTCATAGCAAACTTCCTTTACCTGATTGGTGAAATAAGATGAGAGTGCACAAGGCTCATCCTTTCAGCTGTCCCAGGACAGACATACTAATATGCTGCTTAGAAATCCTTTACTGGGATGTGGCTACTGAGGAACTTTTGAGGTAAAATATCTTTCTTTTTTACATAGAGATGTTCAGGTGATATTTTCTAGTCAGCTTTTTACAGCTATGCTGCATCACTTTCAAGTGTTTAAACATTTGGGTATTATGGCCCTTTAAGGAGTACATGCACGTGAGCCTGTGTGTGTGTGTGTGTGTCACTTAAGGAGTACATGCACGTGAGCCTGTGTGTGTGTCACTTAAGGAGTACATGCACGTGAGCCTGTGTGTGTGTATCACTTAAGGAGTACATGCACGTGAGCCTGTGTGTGTGTATCACTTAAGGAGTACATGCATGTGAGCCTGTGTGTGTGTGTGTCACTTAAGGAGTACATGCACGTGAGCCTGTGTGTGTGTATCACTTAAGGAGTACATGCACGTGAGCCTGTATATGTGTATCACTTAAGGAGTACATGCACGTGAGCCTGTATGTGTGTGTCACTTAAGGAGTACATGCACGTGAGCCTGTTTGTGTGTATCATTTAAGGCCTGGTTTCTCAACAGCCGGGCCGTGGCCCAGTGCCGGGCCGTGATAGCCCTGCTGGTGGGCCCTGACCTGTCATGTCCCCACTGCACACTATTACCCCACTGCACACCAGGGGCAGACTGAGACCAATCAAGGCCCCAGGAACACTGTCTCACACTGACCAACATGTATTACATTTTATGCAAATGAACCTGGTAGCCTCCCTGCCCTGCCCCCAACAGGCCCCTCAACCTCCAGAGCCAGGACCCCCAACATTAAGGGCCAGAGAAAGGGCACCCAACCTCCAGGGCCAGACCCCACACTCCATGGCCCTCACAACTACAGACCCCTGCCAGGGCCCCCACTAAACCCACACTTATTTGCTTAGTTACTGATAGGGCAACTGAAAACTCCAGCTTAAGGAATGCACCAGGATTCCATGGAGATACCATTTGTGGGCCCCCCTACTTGCTGGTCCCTCGGCCCAGGTCCTATTTGCCTGGCTGATCAGCCCACCCCTGCTGCTCACTATTTATATATATATATATATATA
Organism: Bombina bombina; assembly: GCF_027579735.1. Classification (NCBI taxonomy): domain Eukaryota; kingdom Metazoa; phylum Chordata; class Amphibia; order Anura; family Bombinatoridae; genus Bombina; species Bombina bombina. The sequence continues at coordinate 822,911,880 of NC_069499.1, read as the reverse complement.
TATATATATATATATATATATATATATATATATATATATATAAACTACTGGGCCCTGGATACGTCTAGCTAAAATTTACCGGGCCTTGAGGTCACTTTGGTTGAGAACCACTGGGAGTACATGCACGTGAGCCTGTGTGTGTGTGTGTGTCACTTAAGGAGTACATGCACGTGAGCCTGTGTGTGTGTATCACTTAAGGAGTACATGCACGTGAGCCTGTGTGTGTGTATCATTTAAGGAGTACATGCACGTGAGCCTGTGTGTGTGCATCACTTAAGGAGTATATGCACATGAGCCAGTGTGTGTGTCACTGGGAGAGTACAGTACATGCACATGAGCCAGTGTGTGTGTCACTTGGGAAGTACATGCACGTGAGCCAGTGTGTGTATCACTTGGGAAGTACATGCACGTGAGCCAGTGTGTGTATCACTTGGGAAGTACATGCACGTGAGCCAGTGTGTGTATCACTTGGGAAGTACATGCACGTGAGCCAGTGTGTGTATCACTTGGGAAGTACATGCACGTGAGCCAGTGTGTGTGTCACTGGGAGAGTACATGCACGTGAGCCAGTGTGTGTGTCACTGGGAGAGTACATGCACGTGAGCCAGTGTGTGTGTCACTGGGAGAGTACATGCACGTGAGCCAGTGTGTGTGTCACTGGGAGAGTACATACACGTGAGCCAGTGTGTGTGTCACTTGGGAAGTACATGCACATGAGCCAGTGTGTGTGTCACTGGGAGAGTACATGCACATGAGCCAGTGTGTGTGTCACTGGGAGAGTACATGCACGTGAGCCAGTGTGTGTGTCACTGGGAGAGTACATGCACGTGAGCCAGTGTGTGCGTCACTGGGAGAGTACATGCACGTGAGCCAGTGTGTGAGTCACTGGGAGAGTACATGCACGTGAGCCAGTGTGTGCGTCACTGGGAGAGTACATGCACGTGAGCCAGTGTGTGCGTCACTGGGAGAGTACATGCACGTGAGCCAGTGTGTGTGTCACTGGGAGAGTACATGCACGTGAGCCAGTGTGTGTGTCACTGGGAGAGTACATGCACGTGAGCCAGTGTGTGTCACTTAAGGAGTATATGCACATGAGCCAGTGTGTGTGTCACTGGGAGAGTACTAGAGCTATATATGGCAGTTGTTTTGCTACAATGTTATCAATTTGCTAGAGCACTAGATGGCCGCACTATTTCCTATGTAGTGCTCCAGACAACTAGGTATCTTCTTCAACAAAGAATACCATGGAAACTAAGCAAATTTGATAATAGAAGTAAAATTGGAAACTTGTATTTATTTTAATTGGGTTGTCATTCTGAATTACAAAAGAGAATTTGTGGGTTTCATATCCCTTTAAATTAATAGTAATTATGCAACGCATGGCAAAGGATTTCCAATTTGTTATTTAATGGGTAATTTGGCTTATAATGTAAGATAGATAGCACATACGTTTTCAAGGCCCAAGAAACAAACTACTCAGTTTTAAAGGGACAGTCAAGTATAAATTAAACTTTCATTATTCAGATAGGACTTTTAATTTTAATTGACTTTCCAATTTACTTTTATCATCAAATTTGCTTTTTTCTCTTGGTATTCTTAGTTTAAACTAAACATAGGTAGGCTCATATGCTAATTTCTAAGCCTTTGAGGGCTGCCTCTTATCACATGCTTTTTAAATCTCTTTTCAACACAAAGAGACAGAAAGTACACGTAGGCTATATAGATAACACTCTGTTCAGGCACAGAAAGTTATTTAAGATCTAGCACAATACAATGCTAAATTTAAGACAATAGATAATAAACAGTCACAGTCATGTGATCAGGGGGCTGGAAGAAGGTTCCTAGATACAAGGTAATCACAGAGGTAAAAAGTATATTAATATAACTGTGTTGGTTATGCAAAACTGGGGAATGGGTAATAAAGGGATTATCTATCTTTTAAAACAATAACAATTCTATGGTTGACTGTCCCTTTAATATTAATTGTTTTGTGAGTTTTTCTCTTAATTGCAGTTCATGATGTGCCTTATTTGTGAGTGTATAGTTTTCCTGATATGGTTCAGTCAGTGTGACGGTTGAAATAACATAATTTATGTAAGAATTTACCTGATAAATTAATTTCTTTCATATTGGCAAGAGTCCATGAGCTAGTGACGTATGGGATATACATTCCTACCAGGAGGGGCAAAGTTTCCCAAACCTCAAAATGCCTATAAATACACCCCCCACCACACCCACAATTCAGTTTAACGAATAGCCAAGAAGTGGGGTGATAAGAAAGGAGCGAAAGCATCAACAAGGAATTGGAATAATTGTGCTTTATACAAAAAAATCATAACCACCATAAAAAAGGGTGGGCCTCATGGACTCTTGCCAATATGAAAGAAATGAAATTATCAGGTAAATTCTTACATAAATTATGTTTTCTTTCATGTAATTGGCAAGAGTCCATGAGCTAGTGACGTATGGGATAGCAAATACCCAAGATGTGGAACTCCACGCAAGAGTCACTAGAGAGGGAGGGATAAAAATAAAGACAGCCAATTCCGCTGAAAAATAAATCCACACCCAAATCAAAAGTTTTAATCTTTATAATGAAAAAAACTGAAATTATAAGCAGAAGAATCAAAATGAAACAGCTGCCTGAAGTACTTTTCTACCAAAAACTGCTTCTGAAGAAGAGAAAACATCAAAATGGTAGAATTTAGTAAAAGTATGCAAAGAAGACCAAGTTGCTGCTTTGCAAATCTGATCAACAGAAGCTTCATTCTTAAAAGCCCAGGAAGTAGAAACTAACCTAGTAGAATGAGCCGTAATCCTCTGAGGCGGGGATTTACCCGACTCCAAATAAGCATGATGAATTAAAAGCTTTAACCAAGATGCCAAAGAAATGGCAGAAGCCTTCTGACCTTTCCTAGAACCAGAAAATATAACAAATAGACTAGAAGTCTTTCTGAAATCTTTAGTAGCTTCAATATAATATTTCGAAGCTCTAACCACATCCAAAGAATGTAAAGATCTCTCCAGAGAATTCTTTGGATTAGGACACAATGAAGGGACAACAATTTCTCTACTAATGTTGTTGGAATTCACAACTTTAGGTAAAAATTTAAATGAAGTCCGCAAAACTGCCTCATCCTGATGAAAAATCAGAAAAGGAGACTCACAAGAAAGAGCAGATAATTCAGAAACTCTTCTAGCAGAAGAAATGGCCAAAAGGAACAATACTTTCCAAGAAAGTAATTTAATGTCAAGAGAATGCATAGGCTCAAACAGAGGAGCCTGTAAAGCCCTCAAAACCAAATTAAGACTCCAAGGAGGAGAGATTGACTTAATGACAGGCTTGATACGAACCAAAGCCTGTACAAAACAATGAATATCAGGAAGATTAGCAATTTTTCTGTGGAACAGAACAGAAAGAGCAGAGATTTGTCCTTTCAAGGAACTTGCAGACAAACCCTTATCTAAACCATCCTGAAGAAACTGTAAAATTCTAGGAATTCTAAAAGAATGCCAAGAGAATTTATGAGAAGAACACCATGAAATGTAAGTCTTCCAAACTCTGTAATAAATCTTTCTAGATACAGATTTACGAGCCTGCAACATAGTATTAATCACTAAGTCAGAGAAACCTCTATGACTAAGCACTAAGCGTTCAATCTCCATACCTTCAAATTTAATGATTTGAGATCCTGATGGAAAAATGGGCCTTGAGATAGAAGGTCTGGCCTTAACGGAAGTGGCCAAGGTTGGCAACTGGACATCCGAACAAGATCCGCATACCAAAACCTGTAAGGCCATGCTGGAGCCACCAGCAGTACAAATCAATGCTCCATTATGATTTTGGAAATCACTCTTGGAAGAAGAACTAGAGGCGGAAAGATATAAGCAGGTTGAAAACTCCAAGGAAGTGTCAAAGCATCCACTGCTTCCGCCTGAGGATCCCTGGACCTGGACAGATACCTGGTAAGTTTCCTGTTTAGATGAGAAGCCATCAGATCTATTTCTGGAAGACCCCACATCTGAACAATCTGAAAAAACACATCTGGGTGAAGAGACCACTCTCCCAGATGTAAAGTCTGGCGACTGAGATAATCCGCTTCCCAATTGTCTATACCTGGGATAAGGACCGCAGAAATTAGACAGGAGCTGGATTCCGCCCATGCAAGTATCCGAGATACTTCTTTCATAGCTTGAGGACTGTGAGTCCCACCTTGATGATTGACATATGCCACGGTTGTGACATTGTCTGTTTGAAAACAAATAAACGGTTCTTTCTTCAGAAGAGGCCAAAACTGAAGAGCTCTGAGAATCGCACGGAGTTCCTAAACACTGATTGGTAATCTCGCCTCTTGAGACTTCCAAACCCCCTGCGCTGTCAGAGATCCCCAGACAGCTCCCCAACCTGAAAGACTCGCATCTGTTGTGATCACAGTCCAAGTTGGACGAACAAAAGAAGCCCCTTGAACTAAACGATGGTGATCTAACCACCAAGTCAGAGATAGTCGAACATTGGGATTTAAGGATATTAATTGTGATATCTTTGTATAATCCCTGTACCATTGGCTCAACATACAAAGCTGAAGAGGTCTCATGTGAAAATGAGCAAAGGGGATCGCGTCAGATGCTGCAGTCATGAGACCTAAAACCTCCATGCACATAGCTACTGAAGGGAATGATTGAAACTGAAGGTTTCGACAAGCTGAAATCAATTTCAGACGTCTTTTGTCTGTTAGAGACAAAGCCATGGATACTGAATCTATTTGGAATCCTAAAAGTCTATTGTGGACATATAATGCCCTTGTTGAACAAGAGGCAGAATAGTCCTTATAGTCACCATCTTGAATGTTGGTCTTACTTTGAAACCTATTCTGTACCCTTGAGAAATAATGTTCTGAATCCAATGATTTTGGATTGAATTGATCCAAACATCCTTGTAAAATCTTAGTCTGCCCCCTACCAGCTGCGCTGGAATGAGGGCCGCACCTTCATGCGGACTTGGGGCCGATTTTGAATTTTTAAATGGCTTGGATTTATTCCAGACTGGAGAAGGCTTCCAATTGGAAACCGTTTCCTTAGGGGAAGGGTCAGATTTCTGTTCCTTATTTTGACGAAAGGAACAAAAACGGTTAGCAGCCCTAAATTTACCCTTAGATTTTTTATCCTGAGGCAAAAAAGCTCCCTTCCCCCCAGTGACAGTTGAAATCATAGAATCCAACTGAGAACCAAACAATTTATTACCTTGGAAAGAGAGAGATAGCAACGTTGATTTAGAAGTCATATCAGCTTTCCAAGATTTAAGCCATAAAACTCTTCTAGCTAATATAGCTAAAGACATATATCTTACATCAATTCTAATGATATCAAAAATGGCATCACAAATGAAATTATTAGCATGTTGAATTAACTTAACAATGCTATACACATTATGATCTGGTACTTGTTGTGCTAAAGTTTCCAACCAAAAGGTTGAAGCAGCAGCAACATCAGCCAAAGAAATAGCAGGCCTAAGAAGATGACCTGAACATAAATAAGCCTTCCTTAGAAAAGATTCAAGTTTCCTATCTAAAGGATCTTTAAAAGAAGTACTATCTGCTGTAGGAATAGTAGTACGTTTAGCAAGAGTAGAGATGGCCCCATCAACTTTGGGGATCTTTTCCCAAAACTCCAATCTATCAGTTGGCAAAGGATACAGTTTCTTAAACCTTGAAGGAGGAGTAAAAGAAGTACCCAGTCTATTCCATTCCCTAGAAATTACATCTGAAATAGCATCAGGAACTGGAAAAACCTCTGGAATAACTACATGAGGTTTAAAAACCGAATTTAAATGTTTACTGGTTTTAATATCAAGAGGACTAGTCTCCTCCATATCTAATGCAATCAACACCTCTTTTAATAAGGAACGAATATACTCCATTTTAAATAAATATGAGGATTTGTCAGTGTCAATATCTGAGGTAGAATCTTCTGAACCAGATAGATCCTCATCAGAGATAGATAAATCAGAATGCTGTTGGTCATTTAAAAATTCATCAAATTTATGAGAAGTTTTAAAAGACCTTTTACGTTTATTAGAAGGTGGTATGACAGAAAAAGCCTTCTGAATGGAATTAGAAACAAATTATCTCACATTAACAGGAATATCCTGAACATTAGATGTTGAAGGAACAACAACAGGTAATGGATTATTACTAATGGAAATATTGTCTGCTTTTGAAAGTTTATCATGACAACTAGCACAAACTACAGCCGGAGGAACAGTTACCACAAGTTTACAACAAATGCACTTAGCTTTGGTAGAACCGACATCAGGCAGCAGGTTTCCAGTAGTAGATTCTGATACAGGGTCAGCTTGAGACATCTTGCAATATGTAATAGAAAAAATAACATATAAAGCAAAATTATCAATTTCCCTATATGACAGTTTCAGGAATGGGAAAAAATGTAAACAAAATAAGCCTCTGGAAACCAGAAGCAAAATGAAATAAGGACTTAAATAATGTCAAAAATCTGGCGTCAAGTATGACGCACAACTGACAAAATATTTTTTGGTGCCAAGAACGTCTGCAACAAACACGAGCGTCATAGATGACGCAACTACGTGAAAACTCTCGGCGACAACTAAGACGCTGGAAATGACGAAATTGCGTCAACAAACATAATTCTTGCGCCAAGAATGACGCAATAAATTATAGCATTTTGCGCTCCCGCGAGCCTAACAGCCCGCAATTTAGAAAAGAACGTCAATTTGAAAAATTTTCAGGTAAGAAAAATCTTTTCTCTCTCCATATATATTTATAAATGCATTTCCCAAAAAATTAAACTGACAGTGTGTAAGAAGGAAATATACTGATTAACCTGAATCATGGCAAATATAATTACAAACATTATATTTAAAACTTTACATATAAAGTGCCAAACCATAGCTGAGAGTGTCATAAATAAAAGGAAAACATACTTACCAAAAGACACTCATCTACATAAAGTAGATAGCCAAACCAGTAATGAAACGAGAATCAGTAGAGGTAATGGTATATAAGAGTATATCGTCGATCTGAAAAGGGAGGTAGGAGATGAATCTCTACGACCGATAACAGAGAACCTATGAAATAGATCCCCGTTAGGATGACCATTGTATTCAATAGGTAATACTCCCTTCACATTCAGGATGTCAAGCTAGAGGTCAATTATTCTGAAGAAAAGTAATCAGGATGTCTGTACATGGAATTTCCCCAAGAATCTTTAATGTTGTACGCTATAGTTAATATATATTTATAATATAGTACTTCCTTGTTGTCATAATATACATCTGTAAAACTGTCCTTCAAAAGTGAAAATTAGTATATTTCAAGGACAATGGTTTAGGATAAATATCAGAAAAATAATCTGAAATATGCTGTGAGGCGCATTTATTATAGTTGAGAGGAAGAAAATGGCTATAAGCCACTAAAAGGTTCAACGTGCAGTGCTTACAGATCACATATCATTCAATTCTATGAACCCAGCTGCACTATAAGTCATGTGTGTCTAAAACTTACACCCAAGAAAAGTAAAGCTCAGTCTATAAAAACATTTCTGTATATAACACTTTAGTGGTGTAAGATCTGAAATTAAACTCTACTGAACAAACTACTACAATCAAAAACAGTAGAACTGTATTACTAAGGTTTTTCCCTGCCTCAGGGGTGTGGAAACTTTAAAAAAAAAAAAATCTACTTGTCCAAGGGACTAAAGTGGTAGCCAAGTCTACTTGTCCCTTATGACAATCTACTTGTCCTGACACGCAAATGTAATGGGACACATTAGTCCAGTGTACAGTGGAACCTATAGCTGGCACACAGATATTCTATATGCAGTAGTAATTCAATTAAAATACAATATTATTATGTTGCTAATGTAAAATTATTAAATGAAAACCTTAAATAAAAAAAAATACTTAGACCTGTGATGTTTGATGGCCACTAGCTTAGTTATAATCAGGATAAAGTTAATGAAAGTACTAGTAGGCTGCCATATGAGAGAAAGCTGGTTTATTAAAAACCTCAGACTGAAGTTTATAACCCCTTCGTGACTAGAGCACTTTTCCCATTAGTTGACCGTCTGGGACCAAGGCTATTTTTACATTTTCTTTTTTTTTGACCCCAAAATCTGTAACACATCTACAACCACCAAAAAACACCCATGCTACATAGTTTCTAAATTTTGTCCCAATACCCAATGTTTACATGTTCTTTCCTTTTTTTGCAAGTTATAGGGCAATAAGTACAAGTAGCACTTTGCTATTTCCAAACCATTTTTTTTTTTCAAAATTAGCGATAGTTACATTGTAACACTGATATCTGTCAGGAATCCCTGAATAACCCTTCACATGTATATATTTTTTTAAAAGAAGATAACCTAAGGTATTAAACTTGGGGTATTTTGACTCTTTTCATGCAACCATTTTACCAGCAATCTATGCCAAAGTTTGAAAAAACTGGTGATTTTTTGACAAATAGCAATTTAAGAATACACTTACTGAGAATGTTAAGGGTTACTGCCAAATAACACCCCAATATGTCTTCAAAAACATCCCCTGAGTACAGTGATACCACCCATGTGTCGGGCTCTCTGGGGGCTAAAAGGCCTTATTTTTAGGCGTGTTCCAGTTTTCCTACTTGGAATTTTCACATCCCATGCACCCATGTCCTATTTGACACATTTCTGAAGTCGGCCAATGTAATTTACCCCCATCAAACCATATATTTTTGAAAAGTAGACACCCTAGGGTATTTGAAATGCTGGTATTTTAACACTTTCCGTGCACTAATTCAACCACCAGTCTTTGTCAAACTTTTGGGTAGTCATTTTTTTGTGTTATTTTTCACACACATTGTACTTTAGGCATGGATTCTCAGCTCCTGTTATGTGTTACTGCCAAAGAAGACCCCAATATGTGTTCACCAACATCTTCTGAGTACAGTGATACCACCTATGCATAGGTTTGTTGGCTTGTTTGGGGGGTGCAATGCCAAACGTCTGACATATTTGTTTTCACATTTAACATATCTTCTTTGCCTATCGTCTTTTTGGGGTCCTTTTACATACCACAATTTATTTGCTTGCCATAATTGTGCATATATTTGAAAAGTTGACACCCCAAGGTATTGTATATGGAGTGCTTTGATGCAAGCCAAACAAAATTGGAGAAAGTGTATTGTGGTAATTTTCCAATTTTTCATTTTACACATACACATTGCTTTTTGACTATGATTTAGGATAGTTTGTTGTATGTTATTGCAAGAAAACATTCCAGGTTTTTTTCTGCAAGACCTCCCGAGTACACCAATGCCCCCCATACATAGGTTTGCCAGGATTTTGGGAAGGTTCAGTTACAAATGTATGACTTGTAATTTGAGTTGAAAGTGAGAGTATTTCTTCTGATAGTCCTATCTTTAGTTTGAGGCCTATTGCATACCCCAGTTTTAATTTATTGCCATGAAAGTGTATATTTTTGAAACGTTGACACCCCAAGGTATTGTATATGCAGTGCTTTGATGCAACCGTTTTAGCCAAAAAAATTGGAGAAAGTGTATGGTGGTAATTTTTCAATATTAATTTTTACACACTAATTGCTTTTTGAATATGATTTAGGAGAGCTTGTTGTAAGTTATTGCAAGAAAACACTCCAGGTTGTTTTCTGCAAGACCCCCTGAGTACACCCATGCCCACCATGCATAGGTTTGACAGGGGTTTTGGTAAAATACAACACCAATTATAGAACTTATAAAAAATTAAAAAATAGAACAGTGAAATGTAAAAATCTGGCACAGTAAAAGTAAAAAACAAAAACTCAGTAACAGTAAACGTAACAACCCCCCCCCCAAAAAAACACAAAACGACAAATGTAAAAAAAAAAAAAAAAAAATTACCTATGTGTGATACCGCTTGAAGCAGTCCCCAATGCAGAGTCCAGGCTGTCCAGGGCAATCAGGACAGTAAAAGGTGGTGTGTCCCTTCTCTGCCCCCTATTGGTACACACACTGCATTTCTTCTGAGAATTCTGCTTCGCCGCAGTAGGGGGGATTTTTGAAAATAAAATGGAGTAGCCCCAACTCTGCTCTCTCCCGTCACCGCCAGGGGAGCAGGTGCACGTTGGTACAAAATCCCCGAAATGATCTGGAGCTGAAACTTTAAAAAAAGTCAGTTTCATTCCAGGGTCTGCTTTTTTGAACAACAAAAGCATTGTGGGTTGCAATCTGCATTAAGTAAACTGCAACCTTTTTGTACCAGGCCGTTGTCCTCCACATAATTAGGTAGGGCTGCAGCAGCTGATCTGCCAGATCAACCACACCCATATGCCGGTTATAAGCCTTGATGCACACTGGCTTCCTTATGCTCTCAGCTCTGCCACGTACAGAGACCTCTACAGTCCTCTCATTGTGGATGGTGGTAAGAAGGTATACATCCTTCTTGTCTCTGTACTTAAGTGCCAAAAGCTCCTCTTGGCGCAGAGATGAGGTCTCCCCCCTTTGTAGCCGGGTGCATGCAAGTCGTCCTGGGAAACCTGTGCGGTTCTTTTTAAGTGTAACGCAAGCTACTGTATCAAAGTAATACAGTAGCTTGAACAAAAGGACAGTTGTATCAAAATTATCTAAATACAAGTGGTACCCTTTGTTCATTAAGGGTAATATCAGGTCCCAGACAATCTTGCCAGTGGTTCCCATATGTTCTGGGCAACCTGGAAGGTCAAGGTGTCTATCCTTTCCCTCATACACCAGGAAGGCCTGAAAATACCAAGTCTCGTTCTCACAGAGCTTATACAACTTTACTCCATATCTGGAGCGCTTGGAAGGAATATACTGCTTGAATCCCAGCCTTTCCTTATACTTAATCAGGGATTCAGCCACACATACTCCTTCCAGGTGTATAAGCCTCTGCAAAACTGGCAGCAAAGTGGGTAATCAGGGGGCGGATTTTATACAGCCTGTCAAACTGGGGATGCTTCCTAGGGGGGCACAGGCAGTTGTCGCTGAAGTGCATGAAATGTAGAATCATTTCATACCACTTCCTCAACATACACTAGGAGAAAATGGGGGTAGAGCAGATGAGGTTACTGCTTCAGTAGGTGGTGGAGGGTTAATTTATTATGCCCATCAGCATAGTGAATGCTCAGAATTTTTTAAATTCTGGCACATTGATGGGGGCCCATTGCTTCTTTGCCAAATATGAGTCAGGCTTTGCAGCATGGAACTGATGGGCATATAAATTAGTTTGGGCGACAATGTTCCCCAATACATCATCACCCAGAAACACCCCCAGAAACTGTTGGGGGATATATCCTGCCACACCCACATTGATGCAAGGATTTGCTGTGAAGGGTGAGATATCTGGCATCTGGTGATGAGGCATTAATCAGCAATGGCAGCTGGAGCAACACGTCTCCTTATGGTGGGGGGGGCTAGCGGGGGGGGGGGTAGCAGCCACAGATACATCACTATCAGTTGAGACTGTATCTAATGATGTATCTGAGCATATGGCAGGGTCAAAATTTGGGTCTGAGTCTGACATAGAGGCGTCTGACTCTGATGCAAGGATGGCATATGCTTCCTCAGCACTATATGTTCTCTGTGACATGATTTATTTTTATCTGTCACAGAGAGAAAAAATTACTAAAAAAAAAAAAAATCTACACAAAATTTTAATATAAATTAACTAAATGGCTCTGAAATGAGCCTTTGGGTCTCACAAAAAATAAATCCTAAAAAAATGCACAGAACAAAAAAGTGCTTTTGTGCAAGAGCCAGTGATTTGTAGTGATCACTGGCAAGCTAGGTATTAATGGCTCTGAAAAGAACCTTTGGGTCTCACAATTTTGAAATTAATATAAGTAACTAAATCTCTCTCTCAACACAGATCTCTCTCTCTCTCCCATAAAAACGTAATTGAGGAGAGAAAGGGAGATCCACACTGATCAGTGTCAATATTTACTAATATTGACATGATCAAATGGGAATTTTTATTATTATAAATTAAATTATAGAGCAAGCTCAGATTGGTTAACCCAGCCTGCCCCTATGATGAGGCAGGCTAGGAACACCCCCAGGAGCCCCATGATGCACTGGGCATCGCCATCTTTAAAGCCACATGGGGAGGGGGGCTATATGGGAATATTTTATTAAAAAAATTAATATTTTTTTATTTACGGACAGAGCACCAGAACCCTGTCCGATGGCTTCTGATGCTCTGCCGGACTGCTGGGCTCCACGTGGAGTCAAACCGGAAGTGATCGCTCCATGGGAGCGATCAAAATGGAGCCCAGCAGTCAGGAACAGTATAGCAGGATGCCTCATCATCGAGGCATCGCTGCCATACTGTTTGAGCAGCTTCCAGCTCAGATTTACCAAATTACCCTCTCCCTCCATCCATTACACTTTATGTTCTATAGTGTAGCGGTCCCACCTGCTCCTACCCCCGCCCCGTGCATGCTCCCGGCGCCAATGCACCCGATCCCGCCCCCCTTTGGCATATATCTGCCTGCGATAAACCGCCCACCCGCCTCCCTGCTGCTGCTCCCACCCAGCAACGATCGGCACCATCGCTGGCCGATGCAGACAGGGCCACAGAGTTTACATACCCTGGCAGAATTTATGATTTCTTGGCCATTTTTCAGAGAATATGAATAACACAAAATCTTTTCTTTCACTCATGGTTAGTGTTTGGCTAAAGCTATTTATTATCAAACCACGGTGTTTACTCTTTTTAAATCATAATGACAACAGAAACTATTTACATACCCCAGTTTTTAATACCATGTATTGCCCCCTTTAACATCAATGACAGCTTGAAGTCTTTTTTGGTATTTGTGGATGAAGCTCTTTATCTTCTCAGATGGTAAAGCTGCCCATTCTTCCTGGCAAAAAGCCTCCAGTTCCTGTAAAATCTTGGGCTGTCTTGCATGAACTGCACGTTTGAGATCTCCCCAGAGTGGCTCAATGATATTGAGGTCAGGAGACTGAGATGGCCACTCCAGAACCTTCACTTTATACTGCTGTAGCCAATGGCAGGTCAACTTGGCCTTGTGTTTAGGATCATTGTCATGTTGGAATGTCTAAGTACGTACCATGCGCAGTTTCCAGGCTGATGAATGCACATTTTCCTCCAGTAATTTTTGATAACGTACTGCATTAATCTTGCCATCAATTCTGAACAAATTTCCTGTGCCTTTGTAGCTCACACATCCCCAAAACATCAGCGATCCACCTCAGTGTTTCAATGTAGGAATGGTGTATCTTTCATCATAGGCCTTGTTGACTCCTCTACAAATGTAGCGTTTATGGTTGTGGCCAAAAAGCTGAATTTTGGTCTCATCACTCCAAATGACTTTGTGCCAGAAGGTTTGAGGATTGTCTCTGTGCTGTATGGCATATAGTAAGCGGGATACTTTGTGGCATTTGCATAGTAATGGCTTTCTTCTGGCGACTCCACCATGCAGCCCATCTTTCTTCAAGTGCCTCCTTATTGTGCATCTTGAAACAGCCACACCATATGTTTTCAGAGAGTCCTGTATTTCACCTGGAGTTATTTGTGGGTTTTTCTTTGCATCCCGAACAATTTTCCTGGCAGCTGTGGCTGAAATTTTAGTTGGTCTACCTGACCTTTGTTTGGTTTCAACAGATCCCCTCATTTTCCACTTTTTGATTAGAGTTTGAACACTGCTGATTGGCATTCTCAATTCCTTGGATATCTTTTGATATAGGACTAACAAGGAATAGGCAGCTAAGGGGTTACTATAGCACTCACTCTCACTCAAAAAAGTCAAAAAATAAAAACATACATACTTTATTATTTATGTTTAAAATCTAGGATAAATATCCCTAGGAACCTTTAAATTACCTTTAAATTACCCACAACCATGTATTAAACTAAAGTTTAAAAGTAAGATATGGCCGCCAAACACTCTTCTGTTTCCTGGCCGAGAACTGGAAACATCGGCGTCAGGTGGCTGGAGTGAATGGTTGACCTATAATCAAAAGTGCGGAACAAACGCGTTTCGGCTCTAATATCGCCTTTCTCAATGTTACACTTTCTTTGAAAAAATGAGTAAGCAGAGGCTTCGGGGTGCAGGACTTAAATATCCATAGAACAATTGCTCTCTAACAATCCGGTACATTTCCGGGAACCTCCGCCTCCATGACAGCCAATCAGCTTGTATTTCGGCACACGCCTATCGATAGTAGTGTTGTGATTGGAGGAATATCGAGTGATATTAAGCTTAGCTATGAATTGCCTGCACTTTGAATGGAATGATATAATGTAAGCATTAACAACATAAAAAATTCTAAACTAGTGTGGTAACATATATCTATGCTTAAATACTGTAAACGCAGTAAGTGCAAATATCGTATGGATTAATTGTTAAAAGACTTCCACATACTGTAATAAATATACGATTAGATTTTTAAGAAACACAAAGTAACTGTAAGGTACTTTTACAATACTCACGACCAGATTCCCACTGGTTTGGTGGTATATAGTTATATCCTCACTATGTTTGTGCACGTACTAATAATACTAAATCTAAAAAAGTACATATTTTCAATTTACAGATTAGGAATTTCCACCAATTTTTGCCATTAAATAGAACATCAGGGAATAATTATCTACCTATCTACCATAAGGCAGTGATCAGTCTCCCTAATGCCAAGTTACAGGTACAAGGTGGGCAATATATGTTTATTCAGTTCATGGATTATGTTTAAATGCTCACAAATATTTAGATATACACCCAACAATTGTTAAATTCATTCATGCCATTGGGTATAACCGAGTTCAGATTGAAAATCCATTTGGTTTCCATTTTTAACAATCTTTGCTCGGTATCCCCACCTCTTATCCCAGGTTTTAGTTTTTCAAGTCCCCAACATTTCATTGCATTGGTGTTCCCCTTATGAGACATTAGAAAATGATTGGCTACACTAGTGATTTGTTTCTTCTTTTCTATATCTCTCTGGGCTGTCCTAATATTGCTAAGATGTTCAGTCATACGTGTGCCCAGGCATCGTGTGGTCATGCCAACGTAGAGTAAATCACAGCTGCAGGATATGCAATAAATCACATTAGTGCTTTGACAATTAATATGTTCTTTTATTGCCCATTTTTTACCAAACCTATCCATTATATATTCTTTTTTAACCATGTGTTGGCATACTTTACAGTGTCCACATGCGACAGAACCTTTGTGTATAGGATCCCTTTTAGCATTCCTATCGTAATGACTAGTTACTAACTTGTCATTAAGGTTGCTAGCTCTCCTATAAGTCACCAGTGTCTATCTGTTAACAATGGTCTCAATAATGTATCCTGGGTCAGGACATGCCAATGTGTTTTAAGAATGTTGGTAATCTTATCACTCTGAGGTGAGTATGTCGTGATAAACCTGATTGGGGTATTACTTTCTCTTGATCTTGGAGTGAGTAACTCCTTTCTATCTTTCAGCAATGCATTATTATTTGCCTTGGCTAGTATCTTTCTTGAATAGCCTCGTTCTAGCAGTCTTTGTCTCAGATCCCTAGCTGATTCTTTATACTTCTCAATAGTTCTGCAGTTTTGTCTTAGACGAATGTATTCCCCCATTGGTAACCCTCTAATAGTATTAGGGTGGTGGTAGCTACTTGCATGTAGGATATTGTTGGTAGATGTAGGTTTCCTATATGCATTTGTTGCAATGGAGTTATCAACCTTCTCAATATAGAGGTCTAAAAATTCAACCTTAGACTTTTCTACAGTAGAAAAAAGAAAAGTAAAATAGAAGTTTGTTCCCCCTAACAACACATCATTCAATGCATTAACTTTCCTAAACTTAGTGTGTCAGGATGTCCTCGATATCCAAGGTCAAATTGGAACACCTAACTATAATCTAAGTAAGGAAGAGAATGTAGCATTGAAACAATTATCTGAAATGAAGAATATTCAGATCAAATGTAGTGATAAGGGTGGGAACATAGTTATCTGGCCTGACAGTATGTATCGTGAAGAGGCATTTCGCCAATTAAACAATCCATTAAATTACAAACCACTATTGTGTAACCCTATGGATATGTTTTTGAACAGTTACAACAAACTAATTAAATCAGCTTTCACTAATGGCACAATTGACCAAAAAGAATATAACTTTCTTGAAGTGAAATTACCCAAAATAGCCACACTTTATTTATTGCCCAAGGTCCATAAAAACATGTTAAAACCACCCGGGAGACCTATAGTCTCCGGGATTGGATCCTTGACTGAGAAGGCAAGTAAATACATAGATGCAAGGCTGAGATATATTGTGGAATCTCTTCCATCTTATACCAGGGATACCATGCACCTATTAAATAAAGTGAATGATTTGAAGCTTGATATGAATTCTTCACTATTGGTTACTTGTGATGTAGAATCGCTCTACACAAGCATTAAGACCCAGTGGGGTTGTAGAGCGATTTCTTATTACTTATCCAAAAATACCAATATAAGTCAAGAGGTGAAAGAGTTTCTGCTCAATTTGTTGGAATTTGTTTTGACACATAACTTCTTTGTTTTTGACGACAAGTTCTTTTTACAAGTATGTGGCACGGCCATGGGCACGTCGTGTGCCCCTACATACGCGAATATATACCTGGGCTGGTGGGAGGAAACCGTGGTTTTCCATGAGGATCTCAAACATCTCACCCAACACATATCCCACTGGTCCAGGTATATATATGATATATTCTTTGTATGGGATGGACCTGAACACCTTTTGACAGAATTCATTAATAGTCTCAACAATAATCCCTTTGGATTATACCTTACATCTACTGTAGAAAAGTCTAAGGTTGAATTTTTAGACCTCTATATTGAGAAGGTTGATAACTCCATTGCAACAAATGCATATAGGAAACCTACATCTACCAACAATATCCTACATGCAAGTAGCTACCACCACCCTAATACTATTAGAGGGTTACCAATGGGGGAATACATTTGTCAGACAAAACTCTGTAGAAGCAGAGAACAGAAAGAGGCGCCTTATGGGACAGTATCGTAGTGTCGCTAATATGCAGATAGAGGCAGACAGCACACACAGATGGAAGAATACTCACAAGTGAGGCGGCATAAACGTATGCCAAACTAGACAGGACGGAACCTTAGTCGCCCGCCAGACGATCCAATAGGAGAAAGACTCTCACGTTCCAGTGGTCCAATCCGCTACGGCGGACAAAGGCAGACGTCAGGTGCCCACAGCGTCTTATTTGTAGTAGCCAATCTGGGCTTGAGTCTGCACAACAAGCAGAATTTGTTTTGCAAGCTACAAAGCTCTGAGCTGTGTAGCTTGCAAAACAAATTCTGCTTGTTGTGCAGACTCAAGCACAGATTGGCTACTACAAATAAGACGCTGTGGGCACCTGACGTCTGCCTTTGTCCGCCGTAGCGGATTGGACCACTGGAACGTGAGAGTCTTTCTCCTATTGGATCGTCTGGCGGGCGACTAAGGTTCCGTCCTGTCTAGTTTGGCATACGTTTATGCTGCCTCACTTGTGAGTATTCTTCCATCTGTGTGTGCTGTCTGCCTCTATCTGCATATTAGCGACACTACGATACTGTCCCATAAGGCGCCTCTTTCTGTTCTCTGCTTCTACAGATATTTGCCATTATCCTACTTTTGGGAGTGCTGCCGTTAGATCGGGTGGCCTGTGGTGTGGTATTACCTTGACTCCCCCGAGACTGGGTTTGGTTTATGTGCTTTGCATCTCATACCTGCGCACCTCAATAAGGACTCAATCCTCGTTTTTTCTAAGACAAAACTGCAGCACTATTGAGAAGTATAAAGAATCAGCTAGAGATCTGAGACAAAGACTGCTAGAACGAGGCTATTCAAGAAAGATACTAGCCAAGGCATATAATAATGCATTGCTGAAAGATAGAAAGGAGTTACTCACTCCAAGATCAAGAGAAAGTAATACCCCAATCAGGTTTATCACGACATACTCACCTCAGAGTGATAAGATTACCAACATTCTTAAAACACATTGGCATGTCCTGACCCAGGATACATTATTGAGACCATTGTTAACAGATAGACCACTGGTGACTTATAGGAGAGCTAGCAACCTTAATGACAAGTTAGTAACTAGTCATTACGATAGGAATGCTAAAAGGGATCCTATACACAAAGGTTCTGTCGCATGTGGACACTGTAAAGTATGCCAACACATGGTTAAAAAAGAATATATAATGGATAGGTTTGGTAAAAAATGGGCAATAAAAGAACATATTAATTGTCAAAGCACTAATGTGATTTATTGCATATCCTGCAGCTGTGATTTACTCTATGTTGGCATGACCACACGATGCCTGGGCACACGTATGACTGAACATCTTAGCAATATTAGGACAGCCCAGAGAGATATAGAAAAGAAGAAACAAATCACTAGTGTAGCCAATCATTTTCTAATGTCTCATAAGGGGAACACCAATGCAATGAAATGTTGGGGACTTGAAAAACTAAAACCTGGGATAAGAGGTGGGGATACCGAGCAAAGATTGTTAAAAATGGAAACCAAATGGATTTTCAATCTGAACTCGGTTATACCCAATGGCATGAATGAATTTAACAATTGTTGGGTGTATATCTAAATATTTGTGAGCATTTAAACATAATCCATGAACTGAATAAACATATATTGCCCACCTTGTACCTGTAACTTGGCATTAGGGAGACTGATCACTGCCTTATGGTAGATAGGTAGATAATTATTCCCTGATGTTCTATTTAATGGCAAAAATTGGTGGAAATTCCTAATCTGTAAATTGAAAATATGTACTTTTTTAGATTTAGTATTATTAGTACGTGCACAAACATAGTGAGGATATAACTATATACCACCAAACCAGTGGGAATCTGGTCGTGAGTATTGTAAAAGTACCTTACAGTTACTTTGTGTTTCTTAAAAATCTAATCGTATATTTATTACAGTATGTGGAAGTCTTTTAACAATTAATCCATACGATATTTGCACTTACTGCGTTTACAGTATTTAAGCATAGATATATGTTACCACACTAGTTTAGAATTTTTTATGTTTTTAATGCTTACATTATATCATTCCATTCAAAGTGCAGGCAATTCATAGCTAAGCTTAATATCACTCGATATTCCTCCAATCACAACACTACTATCGATAGGCGTGTGCCGAAATACAAGCTGATTGGCTGTCATGGAGGCGGAGGTTCCCGGAAATGTATCGGATTGGTAGAGAGCAATTGTTCTATGGATATTTAAGTCCTGCACCCCGAAGCCTCTGCTTACTCATTTTTTCAAAGAAAGTGTAACATTGAGAAAGGCGATATTAGAGCCGAAACGCGTTTGTTCCGCACTTTTGATTATAGGTCAACCATTCACTCCAGCCACCTGACGCCGATGTTTCCAGTTCTCGGCCAGGAAACAGAAGAGTGTTTGGCGGCCATATCTTACTTTTAAACTTTAGTTTAATACATGGTTGTGGGTAATTTAAAGGTAATTTAAAGGTTCCTAGGGATATTTATCCTAGATTTTAAACATAAATAATAAAGTATGTATGTTTTTATTTTTTGACTTTTTTGAGTGAGAGTGAGTGCTATAGTAACCCCTTAGCTGCCTATTTCTTGTTAGTCCTATAGTTATTTTATAAGGGGTAGCACCGGAATTTATTTTATATTCCAGTCTCACCAAGTTTATAGTGTAGTGCCAGTTTTTCTTTTTCTGTTCTAATATCTTTTGATATCCCTTTCCTGTTTTATACAGTTCAACTACCTTTTCTCAAGGATCTTTTGACAATTCTTTTGCTTTCCCCATGACTCAGAATCCAGAAACATCTGTGCAGCACTGGATAAAAGATGCAAGGGTCTGTCAGGAGTCCAGAAACTCATTGACCTTTTATACACACACACTAATTACAAGCAAACAGATCACAGGTGAGGATGGTTACATTTAATAGCCATTCAAACCCCTTTGTGTCAACTTGTGTGCATGTTATCAGGCCAAAATCACATGGGTATGTAAACTTTTGATCAGGGTCATTTGGGTAGTTTCTGCTGTCATTATGATTTAAAAAGAATAAACACAGTTGATTGATAATAAATGGCTTCAGCCAAACACTAACCATAAGTGAAAGAAAAGTTTTTGTGTTATCATTCATATTCTCTGAAAAATGTCCAAGAAATCATAAACTCTGCCAGGGTATGTAAACTTATGAGCACAACTGTGTGTGTGTATATATATTTTTTATTTATTTATATATCACAACAGTACTGTATTGCGTCATGTACCATGGTGCCAAATCCCAGAGATGTTTAAAAAAAAAAAACAAAAAAAAAACATAATTTATGCTTACCTGATAAATTTATTTCTCTTGTAGTGTATCCAGTCCACGGATCATCCATTACTTATGGAATATATTCTCCTTCCCAACAGGAAGTTGCAAGAGTCCACCCACAGCAAAGCTGCTATATAGCTCCTCCCCTAACTGCCATATTCAGTCATTCGACCGAAAACATGCAGAGAAAGGAAAAACCATAGGGTGCAGTGGTGACTGTAGTTCAAATGAAAAAATTACCTGCCTTAAAGTGACAGGGCGGGCCGTGGACTGGACACACTACAAGAGAAATAAATTTATCAGGTAAGCATAAATTATGTTTTCTCTTGTTTTCTCTTGTTAAGTGTATCCAGTCCACGGATCATCCATACCAAAGCTAAAGTACACGGATGATGGGAGGGACAAGGCAGGTACTTAAACGGAAGTTACCACTGCCTGTAAAAAAAAACACCTTTCTCCCAAAAATAGCCTCCGAAGAAGCAAGGTATCAAATTTGTTAAGTTTGAAAAAGTATGAAGCGCAGACCAAGACTCCGTCTTGTAAATCTGTTCAACAGAAGCCACATTTAAAAAAAGGCCCAAGTGAAAACCACAGCTCTAGTAGAATGAGCTGCAATCCCTTCAGGAGGCTGCTGTCCAGCAGTCTCATAAGCTAAATGAATTATGATTTTTAACCAAAAAGACAGAGAGGCTGCTGAAGTCTTTTGACCTCTCCTCTGTCCAGAATAGACAACAAACAAGGTGAACGTTTGATGAAAACTGTAGTAGCTTGTAAGTAAAACTTTATAGCACAAACCACGTCCAATATTGTGTAATAGACGTTCCTTCTTTGAGGAAGGATTAGGATACAAGCATGGAACAACTATCTCTTGAGTGATGTTCTTGTTAGATACCACCTTAGGAAAAAACCCAGGTTGGTACGCAGGACTACCTTATCTGTACGAAGGACCAGATAAGGAGAATCACATTGTAACACAGATAACTTGGAGACTCTACGAGTCGAGGAAATAGCTACCCAAAAGGAACTTTCCAAGATAAAGATTGATATCTATGGAACAAAAAAGGTTCAAACAGAACTTCTTGAAGAGCCTTAAGAACCAGGTTTAAGCTCCATGGTGGAGCAACAGTTTTAAACACAGGCTTGGATCTAACCAAAGCCTGACCAAATGCCTGAACGTCTAGAATACCTGCCAGACGCTGGTGCAAAAAAATAGAGTAAAAATCTGTCCCTTTTAAGGAATTAGCTGACAACCCTTTTCTCAAAAACATCTTGGAGAAAAGATAATATCCTGGGAATCCAGGCTTTACTCCATGAGTAACCCTTGGATTCATAACAATCAGATATTTACACCATATCTATGTTCAATTTTCCTAGAGACAGGCTTTCATGTCTGTATTAAGGTATCAATGACTGACTCGGAGAAGCCATGCTTTGATAACATCAAGCGTTCAGTCTCCAGGCAGTCCATCTCAGATTGATTCTATTTAGATGGTTGAAAGGACCCTGAGGTAGAGGGACCTGTCTCAGAAGCAGAGACCATGATGGAAAGGATGACATGTCCACCAGATCTGCATACCAGGTCCTGCGTGGCTACGCAGGCGCTGTCAAAAACACCAAAGCCCTCTCCTGCTTGGTCTTGACCTCCGAAGGAAATCCCACTCCCCCGGAAGAAAAGTCTGACGACTTAGAAAATCCACCTCCCAGTTCTCAACACCTGGGATATGGATAGCTGATAGACAAGAGTGAGTCTCTGTCCAGTGAATTATTGTAAGACTTCTAACATCACTAGGGAACTTCTGTTCCCCCTTGATGGCTCATGTAAGCCACAGTCGTGTATATTGTCCGACTGAGTATGATGTACCTCAGAGTTGCTAACTGAGGCCAAGTCTGAAGAGCATGGAATATCACTCCCAGAATAGTTATTAGAAGGAGGGTCTCCTCCTAAGTCCACTATCCCTGAGCCTTTAGGGAGTTCCAGACTGCATCCCAACCTAAAAGGCTGGCATCCATTGTAACAATTGTCCCATCTGACCTGCGGAAGGTCATACCCTTGGACAGATGGACCCGACATAGTCACCAGAGAAGAGAATCTCTGGTCTCTTGGTCCAGGTTCAACAGGGGGACAAATCTGTGTAATCCCCCTTCCTCTGACTGAGCATGCATAGTTGCAGCGGTCTGAAATGTAGACGTGCAAACGGTACTATGTCCCTTGCCGCTACCTATTAAGCCGATTTCATTCATGTACTGAGCCACCGAAGGTCGCGGATGGGATGAAAAACACGGCAGAAATTTAGAAACTTTGACAACCTGGACTCCGTCAGGTAAATTTTCATTTCTACAGAATCTATCAGAGTCCCTAGGAGGGAAACCCTTGAGATTGGGGATAGAGAACTCTTTCCTTGTTCACTTTCCACCCATGTGATCTCAGAAATGCCAGTACTACGTCCGTATGAGACTTGGCAATTTGGATGTTTGACGCCTGTATCAGGATGTCGTCTAACTAAGGGGCCACTTCTATGCCCCGCGGCCTAAGGACCGCCAAAGCGACCCCAGAACCTCCATAAAGATTCTTGGGGCTGTAGATATCCCAAAGGAAAGAGCTACAAACTGGTAATGCCTGTCTAGAAAGGCAAACCTGAAAAACGAAGGTGATTTTTTTTTTTTTTTTTTGAATAATTTTTATTGAGGGTTTTTCAAAATTGACATCATAAAACCATGACATAAACATAATACAAAACATGGTAGTGATTGTTTTAACAACAATATGACAGGGAAAGAAAACATAATAAGAATGTCAAAACATATCTGAAACCCTCCTTTTATATTTTTTATAGAGTACTGTGAGTAGCTATTATTCCGGTCTATAGTGGTGAAAGATGCTCTAGAAGAGCACTGTAGCTACTAGAGAGACCCAATTTGTCATTTGATTGAATGCTTCTTATTCTCAAGGATAGGGTCATGATATCAAGCGCCAAATAAGGAGCGAGGGGGAAAGTAGGGAAGTGTCAGCGGGTAAGCACCGCTTATACAAATGATTTTTCTATGTATTTACATTATTACGCGTTTAAGTTATTTGATGAATGTACTAGGGATAGCGATGTAGCTAGCTATGGTCACCAATAATGGGGGGGGGGGCGGGAGACCGTGGAAAAGTTAATTGGCTGAGTCAATTATTCATTACAAGACAATGTGTGGCGTGGGAGACTAAGCTATACTGAGGCTAATAGATTTACGAATATCTCATATCATATAAGAGGTTTAACAAAGTTAAGAATCTCCCCTAGTAGGACATATTTGTAAATGCCTGGCATAAGGTCAAGGCATATATAAGGTTATTTGAAGTATTCATGTTATAAGAAACAATAAACCTATAGGTAATGCTTCTTAACCATAGGTGTCCTAGGCCATATAGATTATAAGGAGTATGTGGAGGTGGAATTATATAAAACAAAGCCTAGTTCGACATTAGCTAGAGGAAAACACTTTATATGGGAGTGACTCTATCTAGCTTGGGAACTCCATTTTGAAGCATGTAAGCGATAAGATTATTAATAACATCTCTAAAATATATGAAATAACCTAAAACATCTCAGTATTACATAACTTTGCAAGAGAGAGTTGTCATTAGACTAATAAGAAGTAGTTAATATAGAACAATGGTAGTATTTATAACTTATGCAAACAAAAAAAAACTGTTATATCTGGGTGTATCGCATATTTCCTAAAATTAAGTTGCTATCTAGATATCTCTGAAGCTAGGAGTCACCTTTAGAGGAGCGTGTATGCGTAGATCCATTGTAAGGTTAGGGCATCTAAAGGGCTTATCATAAACCTCTACACTACAAGTAAAAATAAATCCATAAGTATTTGCGCCAAAGAGTGCCGCTATTATAGTTGTATATTAAGCACTGTATTATATGCAGGTAATTTAGTGTAGTAAATGAACCTAAATGAGCATATTCTTTGCTTAAACAGCAACGTCAGGGAGTAAAGTTTTCCTCTGTGTGCCTGAATTTATATTATCTCATTCTACACAAAAGGCTATGCTATACTATTAATTAACTGATACATAAAAGTTAATACAATCATATATATTGGAGCTTCTGACTGCCAGTATAACCAGTATTTCCATATATTAAACCTATCTATGTAAGTATATTATTGAGAAATAGAACATTGCATTAAGTTTCTGGTGAGTAATATCATTATAAAAAACAACAGACATAATAATAAATGTGATAACTGAAACACCTAGGCTAATCCTATCCATAACTCACTAGCAGGGAGTTTTAAAGTATTATTAACTCTAAGAGTGCAAAGTGAATATAAAACATTGATACATGCAGCCTGATACGCTAAGGGAGCAGTAAAAAAAAAAAAAAAAAAAAAAAAAACTGATGAAAAATCTCCAGCTTAAGCAGGATGAGCTACAATAGTAGAGGAACCCTCAATGAGACATTAAATGAAATAGTAATTCTGACAGGAAATGAAAACAATAAAGAACTTTTTAAACTATGTAATAAAGTCAGCATAACATGCCCAACAAACTGCGTGTCTGTAGTTAAGTAAGTCCTTCATCTGACCCCAGTAACAAACAGGCCTAAAGAGGGTACAAGGAATTGGAGCTTTTGTAGGCACAGGGGACACACCTCTGACTCCCCATGTATGTTATCTTGTAGAGACAAATATCAAACAATAAAGATGTTGGAGCCTTATATATCAAACAGAATAGTTATCATGGGAGGCTGACATATCAGTAGGATAGGTGATAAGCGTCTAAAGAGTGAAATTTGTAAGTGTAAAGTCTTAATACTGGGTGTGTGCTCCTGGCTCATTGCGGGGTGTTATGTTATTTAAGGGTAAGAGATCTTTCTATGAGTAAACTAAAACAGCTATAATATAAAACTACTAGTGCAAAACAAAACATTCTTCAGTAAACAATGAGTGGCATATGTGTGGGATCCGACATCTAGTGTAGAATACAGTATACCATATCCGGAGGATCAAACAATAAGATCTGGTATCAGTAAAACATACAGCTCTGAACCCAAAACCTAAAACCTCCTAATTACAGGGTGGGTAATAACATGGCATTACAGAGATATATCTAAAATGCTCATTAGTGAAATCTCAACTCGATGGTTCTAAGCAGTGAGAATGTCAGTATTCATGCTGCAGCTATATGGTAGCATTATATATAAGCAAATTTAGTTGAGTTCCTTGTGCAGAATTTGCAGGCCGTGCTCCTAGATTCCCTCACCTTATATCTAACTAAATTATAAACCTAGTTTACGTGTCATCACAAATAATTCACTATGGAAACATTGTACTGCGTGGATGTAAAACATAGAGTGTAAGGGCTGTGTTTATTTCCTATAGGATTACTAGGGACCCCTATAAGTAGTGACTGGCTTTAGTTGTGTAAGACATCATATTACATGGATGCAAATAGAAGAGCATCATACAAAGCAGTAGTGTGGCTGTCTATAGTCCCAATCTAGATGAATGTAAATACAGCCCCAAGAACGTAAGCAAGAACATTAATCTGGGTTGGACATATTACTGCATACGGGCCCATATTAAATACATAATGGCTGCAGGGCTCTACTAACAGAGCTAACACTAAATAAAACGGTTTTACTGCAATTTCACTCCAAACCTGTAGAGTATACAGCCAATAACACACATATGAATGAAATATAAACATCTCTATAAGTGATATCCTGCTGATATATGATGCAAAGGAGCATATTACAGAATATGAAGACTCTTATAGAAATACACGTGTTAGTAGCAGAATGGTACTGAGGTTAGATTTACAGTTATCCCGTGTCATGTAAGTGAGTAGCAAAAGCTGGGGTTTCCCCTAATAGGGAAACCATTGTAACACCAGGGCACATAAAAAGCTATTTGTATAAACGTGCCCGATAAGAGCAGATTCTGAGGAAGAACATTAAATTTGAACAAAGGGTTAACGTGACAGAACATATTCACAACTGTAGCTGGGGCCTTTTTGTACTGGAAACTCCACAACCGTATAGTACTCTAAGAGTTAGATTGAGGCTAAGTGTGTAGTAATAGAGATTCAGCCGTTGGGACATATTAAATAACGCATCCGACATTGTGATCATGTCTTCATTAAACTATGTCTGTGGGGCAGGGAGGTAACCAAAAAAAAAGTCTACACAGGCTATGTAAAGTTTCTCAGTCTTCTTAGGAAACATGTACCAAAGAAGCGCTGTATCTCCTCTTCAACCTATGCCACATAGCACATAAGAGTTGCAATAGCTTGCCTGCTGGCTGATAGCCATGCTGTCATCACTGAGGCCGGTCCTCTGGTTCTGCAGGGCAAGTCTGTCAGGACGCAATGATCCAGGCATATACAGCACTCTCTCGCTGCCCCCCGGCAGCCTCAGGGCATCAGAAGGAAGCCTGCAATGCTTGTTAGGCACATAGCCATCTGTGAGACCATAAAGGTGCCACAAACTGCACATCTGCTGTCCGGATCTCACCGGGTAGAAGTCGTCACTTTGGGTCACATAGCCGGTAGGCAATACATTCTCCTCGGTGTCCTCACATTTAAGTAGATCTTCCGGCGTATAAGAGGCCAAGGGGAGGTAAAGTGCATGTAACTGGTATACCGTAATGTTGTCAACACTTAGTTGTTTAAGAGGTTGAGTAGCAGACATCTGTACATGAGCTGTAGGATCCGTTCGCTGCACTACAGCTGTTGGCGGCTCTTCTCTGTTTTCAAAGCCGCATTTCAGCCCAGTCTTAAGCTCATGAAACTGGTGTGTCACACGGTGTTCCAGTTCTGCAAAGAGAGCTCGTATTTCCCAGTAAGAGGTCTCCATAATAAAGCATCAGAGTGGAAAGTCCTTAGTTAGCTCGGCCGGTTTACTGTTGTTGAGGAAATCTAAGATGGAGCTTGGTGAGTCTCACCACATGGCTGCACTTTACAACATATGCGGTCTTGATAACTTACAAAGTAATGAAGTTTTGTTCTTAATTTGGGCAGCAAGAGAATATCTCAGGTCTCAGCTATGAACCAAGCAATTTGAAGATAAAATTATGTAGGCAATCTTTAAGATTAAAACTAAAAGCCAGGAGCTGTATGAGAACACGTCTGTTCTCCTCCACTGTCGGCTCCGCCCCCCACGAAGGTGATCTTTATGCATCACAATGTGAGGATAAGCATCCTTCAAATCCATTGTAGTCCTCTATTGACTCTCCTGGATCATAGTTAAGATGGTACGAATAGTTTCCATCTTAAATGACGGAATTCCGAGGAATTTGTTTAAGATCTTTAGATCCAAAATAGGTCTGAAGGTTCCCTCACCTTGGGAACCACAAACAGATTTGAGTAAAAACTCTGTCCCTGTTCCTCTCTTGGAACTGGATGGATCTTGTACACAATGTAAGAATGCCTCCTTCTTTATCTGGTTTGCAGATAATTGTGAAAGGCAAAATCTCCCCTTTTTTTTGGGGGGGGGGGATCTTTGAAATCCAGAAGATATCTCTGGGATATAAATTCCAATGCCTAGGGATCCTGGGCATCTCTTGCCCACGCCCGGGCGAAGAATGAAAGTCTGCCCCCTATAGGATCCGTTACCGGATAGGGGTCCGTTCCTTCATGCTGCCTTAGAGGCAGCAGCAGGCTCCTTGGCCTGCTTATCTTTGTTCCAGGTCCAATTGTCTCCAGACCGCCTTGGACTGAGCAAAAATTCCCTCTTGTTTTGCCTTAGAGGAAGTGGATGCCACACCTGCCCTGAAGTTTTAAAAGGCACGAAAATTAGACCTTTTTTGGCCCTTGATTCCTATCCTGAGGAATGGCATGACCTTTACCTCCAGTGATATAAGCAATAATCTCCTTCACACCAGGCCCGAATAGGGTCTGCCCCTTGAAGGGAAGTTAAGTAGCTTATTTATTAAAGTCACTACAGCTGACCATGATATAAGCCATAGCGCTCTGCGCGCCAGTATAGTAAAAAACAGAATTCTTAGCCGTTAGTCTAGTCAAATGAACAAAGGCATCAGAAAACAAAGGAATTGGCTAGCATAAGCTTGTCAAATATATTCATCCAATGGAGTCGCTAACTGTAAAGCCTCATCAAGAGACTCAACCCAGAACGCCGCAGCAGCAGTGACAGAAGCAATGTATGCAAGGGGCTGCAGGATAAAACCCTGTTGAATAAACATTTTTTATCCATTGGATCTAAAAAGCACAACTGTCCTCGCCAGAGGTACGCTTAGCTAGAGTAGAAACTCTTCTCTCCACCTTAGGAACTGTCTGCCAGAAGTCCCGTGTGGTGGTAACTATTAGAAAACATTCTTCTAAAAAATAGGAGGGGAAGAGAACGGCACACCTGGTCTATCCCATTCCTTATTTAAAAAAAAATTATTTTTTTTTTTAGTAAACCTCTTTAGGTATTGGAAAAACATCAGTACACACCGGCACTGCATATTATTTATCCAGTCTACACAATTTCTCTGGCCCTGCGATTGTACACATTCATTCAGAGCAGCCAAAGCCTCCCTGAGCAACAAGTGGAGGTTCTCAAGCATAAATTTTAAATGTAGAAATATCAGAATCAGGTTAAATCATCTTCCCTGAGTCAAAAAAATCACCCACAGACTAAGCATATTGTGAGGTAGTATCATACATGGTTCTTAAAGCGTCTGTATGCTCTGTATCTACCCCCAGAGCTATCTGCTTTCCTTTAATTTCAGGTAGTCTGACTAATACTGCTGCCAGAGTATTATTCACCACCTTTGCCATGTCTTGTAAAAACAGAATTTATGTTTACCTGATAAATTACTTTCTCCAACGGTGTGTCCGGTCCACGGCGTCATCCTTACTTGTGGGATATTCTCTTCCCCAGCAGGAAATGGCAAAGAGCCCAGCAAAGCTGGTCACATGATCCCTCCTAGGCTCCGCCTTCCCCAGTCATTCGACCGACGTAAAGGAGGAATATTTGCATAGGAGAAATCATATGATACCGTGGTGACTGTAGTTAGAGAAAATAAATCATCAGACCTGATTAAAAAACCAGGGCGGGCCGTGGACCGGACACACCGTTGGAGAAAGTAATTTATCAGGTAAACATAAATTCTGTTTTCTCCAACATAGGTGTGTCCGGTCCACGGCGTCATCCTTACTTGTGGGAACCAATACCAAAGCTTTAGGACACGGATGAAGGGAGGGAGCAAATCAGGTCACCTAGATGGAAGGCACCACGGTTTGCAAAACCTTTCTCCCAAAAATAGCCTCAGAAGAAGCAAAAGTATCAAATTTGTAAAATTTGGTAAAAGTGTGCAGTGAAGACCAAGTCGCTGCCTTACATATCTGATCAACAGAAGCCTCGTTCTTGAAGGCCCATGTGGAAGCCACGGCCCTAGTGGAATGAGCTGTGATTCTTTCAGGAGGCTGCCGTCCGGCAGTCTCATAAGCCAATCTGATGATGCTTTTAAGCCAAAAAGAGAGAGAGGTAGAAGTTGCTTTTTGACCTCTCCTTTTACCAGAATAAACAACAAACAAGGAAGATGTTTGTCTGAAATCCTTTGTAGCCTCTAAATAGAATTTTAGAGCACGAACTACATCCAAATTGTGCAACAAACGTTCCTTCTTTGAAACTGGATTCGGACACAAAGAAGGCACGACTATCTCCTGGTTAATATTTTTGTTAGAAACAACTTTCGGAAGAAAACCAGGTTTAGTACGCAAAACCACCTTATCTGCATGGAACACCAGATAAGGAGGAGAACACTGCAGAGCAGATAACTCTGAAACTCTTCTAGCAGAAGAAATTGCAACCAAAAACAAAACTTTCCAAGATAATAACTTGATATCAACGGAATGTAGGGGTTCAAACGGAACCCCCTGAAGAACTGAAAGAACTAAATTGAGACTCCAAGGAGGAGTCAAAGGTTTGTAAACAGGCTTGATTCTAACCAGAGCCTGAACAAAAGCTTGAACATCTGGCACAGCCGCCAGCTTTTTGTGAAGTAAAACAGATAAAGCAGAAATCTGTCCCTTCAAAGAACTTGCAGATAATCCTTTCTCCAAACCTTCTTGAAGAAAGGATAGAATCTTAGGAATTTTTATCTTGTTCCATGGGAATCCTTTAGATTCACACCAACAGATATATTTTTTCCATATTTTATGGTAGATTTTTCTAGTTACAGGCTTTCTGGCCTGAACAAGAGTATCAATGACAGAATCTGAGAACCCTCGCTTTGATAAAATCAAGCGTTCAATCTCCAAGCAGTCAGTTGGAGTGAGGCCAGATTCGGATGTTCGAACGGACCTTGAACAAGAAGGTCCTGTCTCAAAGGTAGCTTCCATGGTGGAGCCGATGACATATTCACCAGATCTGCATACCAAGTCCTGCGTGGCCACGCAGGAGCTATCAAGATCACCGATACCCTCTCCTGTTTGATCCTGGCTACCAGCCTGGGAATGAGAGGAAACGGTGGGAACACATAAGCTAGGTTGAAGCTCCAAGGTGCTACTAGTGCATCCTCTAGAGTCGCCTTGGGATCCCTGGATCTGGACCCGTAGCAAGGAACCTTGAAGTTCCGACGAGACGCCATCAGATCCATGTCTGGAATGCCCCACAATTGAATTATTTGGGCAAAGATTTCCGGATGGAGTTCCCACTCCCCCGGATGAAATGTCTGACGACTCAGAAAATCCGCTTCCCAATTTTCCACTCCTGGGATGTGGATTGCAGACAAGTGGCAGGAGTGAGTCTCCGCCCATTGAATTATTTTGGTCACTTCTTCCATCGCCAGGGAACTCCTTGTTTCCCCCTGATGGTTGATATACGCAACAGTCGTCATGTTGTCTGATTGAAACCGTATGAATTTGGCCTTTGCTAGCTGAGGCCAAGCCTTGAGAGCATTGAATATCGCTCTCAGTTCCAGAATATTTATCGGGAGAAGAGATTCTTCCCGAGACCAAAGACCCTGAGCTTTCAGGGGTTCCCAGACCGCGCCCCAGCCCACCAGACTGGCGTCGGTCGTGACAATGACCCACTCTGGTCTGCGGAAGCTCATCCCTTGTGACAGGTTGTCCAGGGTCAGCCACCAACGGAGTGAATCTCTGGTCCTCTGATCTACTTGTATCGTCGGAGACAAGTCTGTATAATCCCCATTCCACTGACTGAGCATGCACAGTTGTAATGGTCTTAGATGAATTCGCGCAAAAGGAACTATGTCCATTGCCGCGACCATCAAACCTATTACTTCCATGCACTGCGCTATGGAAGGAAGAAGAACAGAATGAAGTACTTGACAAGAGCTTAGAAGTTTTGATTTTCTGGCCTCTGTCAGAAAAATCCTCATTTCTAAGGAGTCTATTATTGTTCCCAAGAAGGGAACTCTTGTTGACGGAGATAGAGAACTTTTTTCTACGTTCACTTTCCACCCGTGAGATCTGAGAAAGGCCAGGACAATGTCCGTATGAGCCTTTGCTTGTGGTAGAGACGACGCTTGAATCAGAATGTCGTCCAAGTAAGGTACTACTGCAATGCCCCTTGGTCTTAGCACCGCTAGAAGGGACCCTAGAACCTTTGTGAAAATTCTTGGAGCAGTGGCTAATCCGAATGGAAGTGCCACAAACTGGTAATGCTTGTCCAGAAAGGCGAACCTTAGGAACCGATGATGTTCCTTGTGGATAGGAATATGTAGATACGCATCCTTTAAATCCACCGTGGTCATGAATTGACCTTCCTGGATGGTAGGAAGAATTGTCCGAATGGTTTCCATTTTGAACGATGGAACCTTGAGAAATTTGTTTAGGATCTTGAGATCTAAGATTGGTCTGAATGTTCCCTCTTTTTTGGGAACTATGAACAGATTGGAGTAGAATCCCATCCCTTGTTCTCCTAATGGAACCGGATGAATCACTCCCATTTTTAACAGGTCTTCTACACAATGTAAGAATGCCTGTCTTTTTATGTGGTCTGAAGACAATTGAGACCTGTGGAACCTCCCCCTTGGGGGTAGCTCCTTGAATTCCAGAAGATAACCTTGGGAGACTATTTCTAGCGCCCAAGGATCCAGAACATCTCTTGCCCAAGCCTGAGCGAAGAGAGAAAGTCTGCCCCCCACCAGATCCGGTCCCGGATCGGGGGCCAACATCTCATGCTGTCTTGGTAGCAGTGGCAGGTTTCTTGGCCTGCTTACCTTTGTTCCAGCCTTGCATTGGCCTCCAGGCTGGCTTGGTTTGAGAAGTATTACCCTCTTGCTTAGAGGATGTAGAACTTGAGGCTGGTCCGTTTCTGCGAAAGGGACGAAAATTTGGTTTATTTTTAGCCTTAAAAGACCTATCCTGAGGAAGGGCGTGGCCCTTACCCCCAGTGATATCTGAAATAATCTCTTTCAAGTCAGGGCCAAACAGCGTTTTCCCCTTGAAAGGTATGTTAAGCAATTTGTTCTTGGAAGACGCATCCGCTGACCAAGATTTTAGCCAAAGCGCTCTGCGCGCCACAATAGCAAACCCTGAATTTTTCGCCGCTAATCTAGCTAATTGCAAAGTGGCGTCTAAAGTAAAAGAGTTAGCCAATTTAAGAGCGTGAACTTTGTCCATAATCTCCTCATAAGAAGAATCTTTATCGAGCGACTTTTCTAGTTCATCGAACCAGAAACACGCTGCTGTAGTGACAGGAACAATGCATGAAATTGGTTGTAGAAGGTAACCTTGCTGAACAAACATCTTTTTAAGCAAACCCTCTAATTTTTTATCCATAGGATCTTTGAAAGCACAACTATCTTCTATAGGGATAGTAGTGCGTTTGTTTAGAGTAGAAACCGCCCCCTCGACCTTGGGGACTGTCTGCCATAAGTCCTTTCTGGGGTCGACCATAGGAAACAATTTCTTAAATATAGGGGGAGGGACAAAAGGTATGCCGGGCCTTTCCCATTCTTTGTTTACAATGTCCGCCACCCGCTTGGGTATAGGAAAAGCTTCGGGGGGCCCCGGGACCTCTAGGAACTTGTCCATCTTACATAATTTCTCTGGAATGACCAAATTGTCACAATCATCCAGAGTAGACAACACCTCCTTAAGCAGAGCGCGGAGATGTTCCAATTTAAATTTGAATGTAATCACATCAGGTTCAGCTTGTTGAGAAATTTTCCCTGAATCTGAAATTTCTCCCTCAGACAAAACCTCCCTGGCCCCCTCAGACTGGTGTAGGGCCATTATCATCAGCGTCCTCATGCTCTTCAGTATTTTCTAAAACAGAGCAGTCGCGCTTTCGCTGATAAGTGGGCATTTTGGCTAAAATGTTTTTGATAGAATTATCCATTACAGCCGTTAATTGTTGCATAGTAAGGAGTATTGGCGCACTAGATGTACTAGGGGCCTCCTGTGTGGGCAAGACTGGCGTAGACGAAGGAGGGGATGATGCAGTACCATGCTTACTCCCCTCACTTGAGGAATCATCTTGGGCATCATTTTCTCTAAATTGTTTGTCACATACATCACATCTATTTAAATGAGAAGGAACCTTGGCTTCCTCACATACAGAACATAGTCTATCTGATAGTTCAGACATGTTAAACAGGCATAAACTTGATAACAAAGTACAAAAAACTGAATTTATGTTTACCTGATAAATTTCTTTCTCCAACGGTGTGTCCGGTCCACGGCGTCATCCTTACTTGTGGGATATTCTCTTCCCCAACAGGAAATGGCAAAGAGCCCAGCAAAGCTGGTCACATGATCCCTCCTAGGCTCCGCCTACCCCAGTCATTCGACCGACGTTAAGGAGGAATATTTGCATAGGAGAAACCATATGGTACCGTGGTGACTGTAGTTAAAGAAAATAAAATATCAGACCTGATTAAAAAAACCAGGGCGGGCCGTGGACCGGACACACCGTTGGAGAAAGAAATTTATCAGGTAAACATAAATTCAGTTTTCTCCAACATAGGTGTGTCCGGTCCACGGCGTCATCCTTACTTGTGGGAACCAATACCAAAGCTTTAGGA
Source organism: Bombina bombina (assembly GCF_027579735.1). Classification (NCBI taxonomy): domain Eukaryota; kingdom Metazoa; phylum Chordata; class Amphibia; order Anura; family Bombinatoridae; genus Bombina; species Bombina bombina. Next base: position 822,877,528 of record NC_069499.1, on the reverse strand, counting down.
CACGGATGAAGGGAGGGAGCAAATCAGGTCACCTAAATGGAAGGCACCACGGCTTGCAAAACCTTTCTCCCAAAAATAGCCTCAGAAGAAGCAAAAGTATCAAACTTGTAAAATTTGGTAAAAGTGTGCAGTGAAGACCAAGTCGCTGCCCTACATATCTGATCAACAGAAGCCTCGTTCTTGAAAGCCCATGTGGAAGCCACAGCCCTAGTGGAATGAGCTGTGATTCTTTCGGGAGGCTGCCGTCCGGCAGTCTCGTAAGCCAATCTGATGATGCTTTTAATCCAAAAAGAGAGAGAGGTAGAAGTTGCTTTTTGACCTCTCCTTTTACCTGAATAAACAACAAACAAGGAAGATGTTTGTCTAAAATCCTTTGTAGCATCTAAATAGAATTTTAGAGCGCGAACAACATCCAAATTGTGCAACAAACGTTCCTTCTTTGAAACTGGTTTTGGACACAGAGAAGGCACGATAATCTCCTGGTTAATGTTTTTGTTAGAAACAACTTTTGGAAGAAAACCAGGTTTAGTACGTAAAACCACCTTATCTGCATGGAACACCAGATAAGGAGGAGAACACTGCAGAGCAGATAATTCTGAGACTCTTCTAGCAGAAGAAATCGCAACTAAAAACAAAACTTTCCAAGATAATAACTTAATATCAACGGAATGTAAGGGTTCAAACGGAACCCCCTGAAGAACTGAAAGAACTAAATTGAGACTCCAAGGAGGAGTCAAAGATTTGTAAACAGGCTTGATTCTAACCAGAGCCTGAACAAAGGCTTGAACATCTGGCACAGCTGCCAGCTTTTTGTGAAGTAATACCGACAAGGCAGAAATCTGTCCCTTCAGGGAACTTGCCGATAATCCTTTTTCTAATCCTTCTTGAAGGAAGGATAGAATCCTAGGAATCTTAACCTTGTCCCAAGGGAATCCTTTAGATTCACACCAACAGATATATTTTTTCCAAATTTTGTGGTAAATCTTTCTAGTTACAGGCTTTCTGGCCTGAACCAGAGTATCGATCACAGAATCTGAGAATCCTCGCTTCGATAAAATCAAGCGTTCAATCTCCACGCAGTCAGCTGGAGTGAAACCAGATTCGGATGTTCGAACGGACCCTGAACAAGAAGGTCTCGTCTCAAAGGTAGCTTCCAAGGTGGAGCCGATGACATATTCACCAGATCTGCATACCAAGTCCTGCGTGGCCACGCAGGAGCTATCAAGATCACCGACGCCCTCTCCTGCTTGATCCTGGCTATCAGCCTGGGGATGAGAGGAAATGGCGGGAACACATAAGCTAGTTTGAAGGTCCAAGGTGCTACTAGTGCATCCACTAGAGCCGCCTTGGGATCCCTGGATCTGGCCCCGTAGCAAGGAACTTTGAAGTTCTGACGAGAGGCCATCAGATCCATGTCTGGAATGCCCCACAGGTGAGTGACTTGGGCAAAGATTTCCGGATGGAGTTCCCACTCCCCCGGATGCAATGTCTGACGACTCAGAAAATCCGCTTCCCAATTTTCCACTCCTGGGATGTGGATAGCAGACAGGTGGCAGGAGTGAGACTCCGCCCAAAGAATAATTTTGGTTACTTCTTCCATCGCTAGGGAACTCCTTGTTCCCCCCTGATGGTTGATGTACGCAACAGTCGTCATGTTGTCTGATTGAAACCGAATGAACCTGGTCCTCGCAAGCTGGGGCCAGGCCTGGAGCGCATTGAATATCGCTCTCAGTTCCAGAATATTTATCGGTAGAAGAGATTCTTCCCGAGACCAAAGACCCTGAGCTTTCAGGGATCCCCAGACCGCGCCCCAGCCTATCAGACTGGCGTCGGTCGTGACAATGACCCACTCTGGTCTGTGGAACATCATCCCTTGAGACAGATTGTCCAGGGACAGCCACCAACGGAGTGAGTCTCTGGTCCTCTGATTTACTTGTATCTTCGGAGACAAGTCTGTATAGTCCCCATTCCACTGACTGAGCATGCACAGTTGTAATGGTCTTAGATGAATGCGCGCAAAAGGAACTATGTCCATCGCCGCCACCATCAACCCGATCACTTCCATGCACTGAGCTATGGAAGGAAGAGGAACGGAATGAAGTATCCGACAAGAGTCCAGAAGCTTTGTTTTTCTGGCCTCTGTTAGAAAGATCCTCATTTCTAAGGAGTCTATAATTGTTCCCAAGAAGGGAACCCTTGTAGACGGGGATAGAGAACTCTTTTCCACGTTCACTTTCCAGCCGTGAGATCTGAGAAAGGCCAGGACAATGTCCGTGTGAGCCTTTGCTTGAGGAAGGGACGACGCTTGAATCAGAATGTCGTCCAGGTAAGGTACTACTGCAATGCCCCTTGGTCTTAGCACCGCTAGAAGGGACCCTAGTACCTTTGTGAAAATCCTTGGAGCAGTGGCTAATCCGAAAGGAAGCGCCACGAACTGGTAATGTTTGTCCAGGAATGCAAACCTTAGGAACCGATGATGTTCCTTGTGGATAGGAATATGTAGATACGCATCCTTTAAATCCACCGTGGTCATGAATTGACCTTCCTGGATGGAAGGAAGGATAGTTCGAATGGTTTCCATCTTGAACGATGGGACCTTGAGAAATTTGTTTAAGATCTTGAGATCTAGGATTGGTCTGAACGTTCCCTCTTTTTTGGGAACTATGAACAGATTGGAGTAGAACCCCATCCCTTGTTCTCTTAATGGAACAGGATGAATCACTCCCATTTTTAACAGGTCTTCTACACAATGTAAGAACGCCTGTCTTTTTATGTGGTCTGAAGACAACTGCGACCTGTGGAACCTCCCCCTTGGGGGAAGTCCCTTGAATTCCAGAAGATAACCCTGGGAGACTATTTCTAGCGCCCAAGGATCCAGAACATCTCTTGCCCAAGCCTGAGCGAAGAGAGAGAGTCTGCCCCCCACCAGATCCGGTCCCGGATCGGGGGCCAATATTTCATGCTGTCTTGGTAGCAGTGACAGGTTTCTTGGCCTGCTTTCCCTTGTTCCAGCCTTGCATTGGTCTCCAAGCTGGCTTGGCCTGAGAAGTATTACCCTCTTGCTTAGAGGACGTAGCACCTTGGGCTGGTCCGTTTTTACGAAAGGGACGAAAATTAGGCCTATTTTTTGCCTTGAAAGGCCGATCCTGAGGAAGGGCATGGCCCTTACCCCCAGTGATATCAGAGATAATCTCTTTCAAGTCAGGACCAAACAACGTTTTCCCCTTGAAAGGAATGTTTAGTAGCTTGTTCTTGGAAGACGCATCAGCCGACCAAGATTTCAACCAAAGCGCTCTGCGCGCCACAATAGCAAACCCAGAGTTCTTAGCCGCTAACTTAGCCAATTGCAAAGAGGCGTCTAGAGTGAAAGAATTAGCCAATTTGAGAGCATTGATTCTGTCCATAATCTCCTCATAAGGAGGAGAGTCACTATCGAGCACCTTAAGCAGTTCATCAAACCAGAAATATGCGGCAGTAGTGACAGGGACAATGCATGAAATGGGTTGTAGAAGGTAACCCTGCTGAACAAACATCTTTTTAAGCAAACCTTCTAATTTTTTATCCATAGGATCTTTGAAAGCACAACTATCCTCTATGGGAATAGTGGTGCGTTTGTTTAAAGTAGAAACCGCTCCCTCGACCTTGGGGACTGACTGCCATAAGTCCTTTCTAGGGTCGACCATAGGAAACAATTTTTTAAATATGGGGGGAGGGACGAAAGGAATACCGGGCCTTTCCCATTCTTTATTAACAATGTCCGCCACCCGCTTGGGTATAGGAAAAGCTTCTGGGAGCCCCGGCACCTCTAAGAACTTGTCCATTTTACATAGTTTCTCTGGGATGACTAAATTTTCACAATCATCCAGAGTGGATAATACCTCCTTAAGCAAAATGCGGAGATGTTCCAATTTAAATTTAAATGTAATCACATCAGATTCAGCCTGCTGAGAAATGTTCCCTAATTCAGTAATTTCTCCCTCAGACAAAACCTCCCTGGCCCCCTCAGATTGGGTTAGGGGCCCTTCAGAGATATTAATATCAGCGTCGTCATGCTCTTCAGTAACTAAAACAGAGCAGCCACGCTTACGCTGACAAGGGTTCATTTTGGCTAAAATGTTTTTGACAGAATTATCCATTACAGCCGTTAATTGTTGCATAGTAAGGAGTATTGGCGCGCTAGATGTACTAGGGGCCTCCTGAGTGGGCAAGACTCGTGTAGACGAAGGAGGGAATGATGCAGTACCATGCTTACTCCCCTCACTTGAGGAATCATCTTGGGCATCATTGTCATTATCACATAAATCACATTTATTTAAATGAATAGGAATTCTGGCTTCCCCACATTCAGAACACAGTCTATCTGGTAGCTCAGACATGTTAAACAGGCATAAACTTGATCAGAAAGTACAAAAAACGTTTTAAAATAAAACCGTTACTGTCACTTTAAATTTTAAACTGAACACACTTTATTACTGCAATTGCGAAAAAACATGAAGGAATTGTTCAAAATTCACCAAATTTTCACCACAGCGTCTTAAAGCTTTGAAAATATTGCACACCAATTTTGGAAGCTTTAACCCTTAAAATAACGGAACCGGAGCCGTTTTAAGCTTTAAACCCCTTTACAGTCCCTGGTATCTGCTTTGCTGAGACCCAACCAAACCCAAAGGGGAATACGATACCAAATGACGCCTTCAGAAGTCTTTTATAAGTATCAGAGCTCCTCTCACATGCGACTGCATGCCATGCCTCTCAAAAACAAGTGCGCAACACCGGCGCGAAAATGAGACTCTGCCTATGCTTTGGGAAAGCCCCTAAAGAATAAGGTGTCTAAAACAGTGCCTGCCGATATTATTATATCAAAATACCCAGATAAAATGATTCCTCAAGGCTAAATATGTGTTAATAATCAATCGATTTAGCCCAGAAAAAGTCTACAGTTTAAATAAGCCCTTGTGAAGCCCTTATTTACAATCGTAATAAACATGGCTTACCGGATCCCATAGGGAAAATGACAGCTTCCAGCATTACATCGTCTTGTTAGAATGTGTCATACCTCAAGCAGTAAGAGACTGCACTCTGTTCCCCCAACTGAAGTTAATTGCTCTCAACAGTCCTGTGTGGAACAGCCATGGATTTTAGTTACGGTTGCTAAAATCATTTTCCTCATACAAACAGAATTCTTCATCTCTTTTCTGTTTCTGAGTAAATAGTACGTACCAGCACTATTTGAAAATAACAAACTCTTGATTGAATAATGAAAAACTACAGTTAAACACTAAAAAACTCTAAGCCATCTCCGTGGAGATGTTGCCTGTACAACGGCAAAGAGAATGACTGGGGTAGGCGGAGCCTAGGAGGGATCATGTGACCAGCTTTGCTGGGCTCTTTGCCATTTCCTGTTGGGGAAGAGAATATCCCACAAGTAAGGATGACGCCGTGGACCGGACACACCTATGTTGGAGAAAACGTTTTAAAATAAAACCGTTACTGTCACTTTAAATTTTAAACTGAACACACTTTATTACTGAATATGTGAAAAAGTATGAAGGAATTGTTCAAAATTCACCAAAATTTCACCACAGTGTCTTAAAGCCTTAAAAGTATTGCACACCAAATTTGAAAGCTTTAACTCTTAAAATAACGGAACCGGAGCCGTTTTTATATTTAACCCCTATACAGTCCCTGGTATCTGCTTTGCTGAGACCCAACCAAGCCCAGAGGGGAATACGATACCAAATGACGCCTTCAGTAAGCTTTTTCTATGTATCTGAGCTCCTCACACATGCATCTGCATGCCTTGCTTCCCAAAAACAACTGCGCATTAGTGGCGCGAAAATGAGGCTCTGCCTATGATTAGAGAAGGCCCTCAGTGAAATAGGTGTCCAATACAGTGCCTGCCGTTTCTTTAACATAATTCCCAAGAATAAAATAACTCCTCAAAGCTATAAACTATTAAAAATGCTTATAAATCAATCGTTTTAGCCCAGAAAAATGTCTACCAGTCTTTAAAGCCCTTGTGAAGCCCTTTATTCTTATTTAATAAAAATGGCTTACCGGATCCCATAGGGAAAATGACAGCTTCCAGCATTACCAAGTCTTGTTAGAAATGTGTCATACCTCAAGCAGCAAAAGTCTGCTCACTGTTTCCCCCAACTGAAGTTAATTCCTCTCAACAGTCCTGTGTGGAAACAGCCATCGATTTTAGTAACGGTTGCTAAAATCATTTTCCTCTTACAAACAGAAATCTTCATCTCTTTTCTGTTTCAGAGTAAATAGTACATACCAGCACTATTTTAAAATAACAAACTCTTGATTGAAGAATAAAAACTACATTTAAACACCAAAAAACTCTAAGCCATCTCCGTGGAGATGTTGCCTGTGCAACGGCAAAGAGAATGACTGGGGAAGGCGGAGCCTAGGAGGGATCATGTGACCAGCTTTGCTGGGCTCTTTGCCATTTCCTGTTGGGGAAGAGAATATCCCACAAGTAAGGATGACGCCGTGGACCGGACACACCTATGTTGGAGAAATAAACGCTATGGACGCCCTTGATGTACTTGGCGCCATTTGAGCGTGAGTCTCTGAAGCGGGAGTCGAAGGGTCTGACACGTGGGGAGAGTTAATCGGCATAACTTTCCCCTCGACAGAATCCCCTGGTAAAATAAACGCTATGGGTGCCCTTGATGTACTTGGCGCCATTTGAGCGTGAGTCCCTAAAGCGGGAGTCAAAAGGTCTGACACGTGGGGAGAGTTAGTCGGCATAACTACCCCCACGACAGATTCCTCTGGTGATAATGTTTTTAAAGACAAAAAATGATCTTTATTGTTTAACATGAAATCAGTACATCTGGTACACATTCTAAGATGGGGTTCCACCATGGCTTTAAAACATAATGAACACAGAGCTTCCTCTATGTCAGACATGTTAGAACAGACTAATAATGAGACTAATAAGCTTGGAAAACACTTTAAATCAAGTTAACAAGCAAATATATAAAACGTTACTGTGCCTTTAAGAGAAACAAATTTTGTCAAAATTTGAAAAACAGTGAAAAAAGGCAGTAAAACAAACGAAATTTTTACAGTACATGTAATAAGGTAACAGAGCATTGCACCCACTTGCAAATGGATGATTAACCCCTTAAAGGGACACTGTACCCAAAATTTTTCTTTCGTGATTCAGATTGAGCATGAAATTTTAAGCAACTTTCTAATTTACTCCTATTATCAAATTTTCTTCATTCTCTTGGTATCTTTATTTGAAATGCAAGAATGTAAGTTTAGATGCCAGCCCATTTTTGGTTAACAACCTGGGTTGTCCTTGCTGATTGGTGGATAAATTCATCAACCAATAAAAAAGTGCTGTCCAGAGTACTGAAACCAAAAAAAAGCTTAGATGCCTTCTTTTTCAAATAATGATAGCAAGAGAACAAAGAAAAATTGATAATAGGAGTAAATTAGAAAGTTGCTTAAAATTGCCTGCTCTTTCTGAATTACAAAAACATAATTTATGCTTACCTGATAAATTTATTTCTCTTGTAGTGTATCCAGTCCACGGATCATCCATTACTTATGGGATACTAACTCCTCCCCAACAGGAAGTGCAAGAGGATTCACCCAGCAGAGCTGCTATATAGCTCCTCCCCTAACTGCCATTACCAGTCATTCGACCGAAAACATGCAGAGAAAGGAAAACCATAGGGTGCAGTGGTGACTGTAGTTTAATGGAAAAATTACCTGCCTTAAAGTGACAGGGCGGGCCGTGGACTGGATACACTACAAGAGAAATAAATTTATCAGGTAAGCATAAATTATGTTTTCTCTTGTTAAGTGTATCCAGTCCACGGATCATCCATTACTTATGGGATACCAATACCAAAGCTAAAGTACACGGATGACGGGAGGGACAGGCAGGCTCTTTATACGGAAGGAACCACTGCCTGAAGAACCTTTCTCCCAAAAACAGCCTCCGAAGAAGCAAAAGTGTCAAATTTGTAAAATTTGGAAAAAGTATGAAGAGAAGACCAAGTTGCAGCCTTGCAAATCTGTTCAACAGAAGCCTCATTCTTAAAGGCCCAAGTGGAAGCCACAGCTCTAGTAGAATGTGCTGTAATTCTTTCAGGAGGCTGCTGTCCAGCAGTCTCATAGGCTAACCGTATTATGCTACGAAGCCAAAAGGAGAGAGAGGTAGCCGAAGCTTTTTGACCTCTCCTCTGACCAGAATAAACGACAAACAGGGAAGACGTTTGTCGAAAATCCTTAGTTGCCTGTAGATAAAATTTCAGGGCACGGACTACATCTAGATTGTGTAGCAGACGTTCCTTTTTCGAAGAAAGATTAGGACACAAAGATGGAACCACAATCTCTTGATTGATATTCCTGTTAGTGACCACCTTAGGTAGGAACCCAGGTTTAGTACGCAGAACTACCTTGTCTGAATGAAAAATCAGATAAGGAGAATCACAATGTAAGGCAGATAACTCAGAGACTCTTCGAGCCGAGGAAATCGCCATTAAAAACAGAACTTTCCAAGATAACAACTTGATATCAATGGAAGGAAGGGGTACAAACGGAACCCCCTGTAAAACATTAAGAACTAAGTTCAAACTCCATGGTGGAGCAACAGTTTTAAACACAGGCTTGATCCTAGCTAAAGCCTGACAAAAAGCTTGAACGTCCGGAACTTCTGACAGACGTTTGTGTAAAAGAATGGACAGAGCTGAAATCTGTCCCTTTAAGGAACTAGCGGATAAACCCTTTTCTAAACCTTCTTGTAGAAAAGACAATATCCTCGGAATCCTAACCTTACTCCATGAGTAACTCTTGGATTCGCACCAATATAAGTATTTGCGCCATATCTTATGGTAAATCTTTCTGGTAACAGGCTTCCTAGCCTGTATTAAGGTATCAATAACTGACTCAGAAAAACCACGTTTTGATAAAATCAAGCGTTCAATTTCCAAGCAGTCAGCTTCAGAGAAATTAGATTTTGATGTTTGAAGGGACCCTGGATCAGAAGGTCCTGTTTCAGAGGTAGCGACCAAGGTGGACAGGATGACATGTCCACTAGATCTGCATACCAAGTCCTGCATGGCCATGCAGGCGCTATTAGAATCACTGATGCTCTCTCCTGTTTGATTCTGGTAATCAATCGAGGAAGCATCGGGAAAGGTGGAAACACATAAGCCATCCCGAAGGTCCAAGGTGCTGTCAAAGCATCTATCAGAACCGCTCCCGGATCCCTGGATCTGGACCCGTAACGAGGAAGCTTGGCGTTCTGTCGAGACGCCATGAGATCTATCTCTGGTTTGCCCCAACGTCGAAGTATTTGGGCAAAGACCTCCGGATGAAGTTCCCACTCCCCCGGATGAAAAGTCTGACGACTTAAGAAATCCGCCTCCCAGTTCTCCACTCCCGGGATGTGGATTGCTGACAGGTGGCAAGAGTGAGACTCTGCCCAGCGAATTATCTTTGATACTTCCATTATTGCTAGGGAGCTTCTTGTCCCTCCCTGATGGTTGATGTAAGCTACAGTCGTGATGTTGTCCGACTGAAACCTGATGAACCCCCGAGTTGTTAACTGGGGCCAAGCCAGAAGGGCATTGAGAACTGCTCTCAATTCCAGAATGTTTATTGGTAGGAGACTCTCCTCCTGATTCCATTGTCCCTGAGCCTTCAGAGAATTCCAGACAGCGCCCCAACCTAATAGGCTGGCGTCTGTTGTTACAATTGTCCAGTCCGGCCTGCTGAATGGCATCCCCCTGGACAGATGTGGCCGAGAAAGCCACCATAGAAGAGAATTTCTGGTCTCTTGATCCAGATTCAGAGTAGGGGACAAGTCTGAGTAATCCTCATTCCACTGACTTAGCATGCACAATTGCAGCGGTCTGAGATGTAGGCGTGCAAAGGCGTGTCCATTGCTGCTACCATTAAGCCGATCACCTCCATGTATTGAGCTACTGACGGGTGTTGAATGGAATGAAGGACACGGCATGCATTTTGAAGCTTTGTTAACCTGTCTTCTGTCAGGTAAATCTTCATTTCTACAGAATCTATAAGAGTCCCCAAGAAGGGAACTCTTGTGAGTGGAAAGAGAGAACTCTTCTTTTCGTTCACCTTCCATCCATGCGACCTTAGAAATGCCAGTACTAACTCTGTATGAGACTTGGCAGTTTGAAAGCTTGAAGCTTGTATCAGAATGTCGTCTAGGTACGGAGCTACCGCAATTCCTCGCGGTCTTAGTACCGCCAGAAGAGCACCCAGAACCTTTGTGAAGATTCTCGGAGCCGTAGCCAATCCGAATGGAAGAGCTACAAACTGGTAATGCCTGTCTAGAAAGGCAAACCTTAGATACCGGTAATGATCTTTGTGAATCGGTATGTGAAGGTAAGCATCCTTTAAATCCACTGTGGTCATGTACTGACCCTTTTGGATCATGGGTAAAATTGTCCGAATAGTTTCCATTTTAAACGATGGAACTCTTAGGAATTTGTTTAGGATCTTTAAATCCAAGATTGGCCTGAAAGTTCCCTCTTTTTTGGGAACCACAAACAGATTTGAGTAAAACCCTTGTCCTTGTTCCGACCGCGGAACCGGATGGATCACTCCCATTAATAAAAGATCTTGTACGCAGCGTAGAAACGCCTCTTTCTTTATTTGGTTTGTTGACAACCTTGACAGATGAAATCTCCCTCTTGGGGGAGAGAATTTGAAGTCTAGAAGGTATCCCTGAGATATGATCTCTAACGCCCAGGGATCCTGGACATCTCTTGCCCAAGCCTGGGCGAAGAGAGAAAGTCTGCCCCCCACTAGATCCGTTCCCGGATCGGGGGCCCTCGATTCATGCTGTCTTAGGGGCAGCAGCAGGTTTCCTGGCCTGCTTGCCCTTGTTCCAGGACTGGTTAGGTCTCCAGCCTTGTCTGTAGCTCCTTCCTGTTTTGGTGCAGAGGAAGTTGATGCTGCTCCTGCTTTGAAATTACGAAAGGAACGAAAATTAGACTGTCTAGCCTTAGGTTTGGCTCTGTCTTGAGGCAGGGCATGGCCTTTACCTCCTGTAATGTCAGCGATAATTTCTTTCAACCCGGGCCCGAATAAGGTCTGCCCTTTGAAAGGTATATTAAGCAATTTAGATTTAGAAGTAACGTCAGCTGACCAGGATTTTAGCCACAGTGCTCTGCGTGCCTGAATGGCGAATCCGGAATTCTTAGCCGTAAGTTTAGTTAAATGTACTACGGCATCTGAAATAAATGAGTTAGCTAACTTAAGGGCTTTAAGCTTGTGTGTAATCTCATCTAATGGAGCTGATTCAAGTGTCTCTTCCAGAGACTCAAACCAAAATGCTGCTGCAGCCGTGACAGGCGCAATGCATGCAAGAGGTTGCAATATAAAACCTTGTTGAACAAACATTTTCTTAAGGTAACCCTCTAACTTTTTATCCATTGGATCTGAAAAGGCACAGCTATCCTCCACCGGGATAGTGGTACGCTTAGCTAAAGTAGAAACTGCTCCCTCCACCTTAGGGACCGTTTGCCATAAGTCCCGTGTGGTGGTGTCTATTGGAAACATCTTTCTAAATATCGGAGGGGGTGAGAACGGCACACCGGGTCTATCCCACTCCTTAATAACAATTTCAGTAAGTCTCTTAGGTATAGGAAAAACGTCAGTACTCGCCGGTACCGCAAAATATTTATCCAACCTACACATTTTCTCTGGTATTGCAACTGTGTTACAATCATTCAGAGCCGCTAACACCTCCCCTAGTAATACACGGAGGTTTTCCAGCTTAAATTTAAAATTTGAAATATCTGAATCCAGTTTGTTTGGATCAGAACCGTCACCCGCAGAATGAAGCTCTCCGTCCTCATGTTCTGCAAATTGTGACGCAGTGTCTGACATGGCCCTAATATTATCAGCGCACTCTGTTCTCACCCCAGAGTGATCACGCTTACCTCTTAGTTCTGGTAATTTAGCCAAAACTTCAGTCATAACAGTAGCCATATCCTGTAATGTGATTTGTAATGGCCGCCCAGATGTACTCGGCGCTACAATATCACGCACCTCCCGAGCGGGAGATGCAGGTACTGACACGTGAGGCGAGTTAGTCGGCATAACTCTCCCCTCGTTGTTTGGTGAAATATGTTCAATTTGTACAGATTGACTTTTATTTAAAGTAGCATCAATGCAGTTAGTACATAAATTTCTATTGGGCTCCACTTTGGCTTTAGCACATATAGCACAGATATCTTCCTCTGAATCAGACATGTTTAACACACTAGCAAATAAACTAGCAACTTGGAAATACTTTTCAAGTAATTTACTATAATATGAAAACGTACTGTGCCTATAAGAAGCACAGAAAAAGTTATGACAGTTGAAAATTAATAAACTGAAAAGTTATAGCATCAAATCTTTGTAAAAAAAAAACACAATTTTAGCAAAGGATTGCTCCCATTAGCAAAGGATAACTAACCCTGATAGCAGAAAAAAAATACAGAAATAAACGTTTTTTTATCACAGTCAACTACAATCTCACAGCTCTGCTGTGAGTGAATAACAGTGAGAGAGATCAGTAAACTGTCATAAATTAAATAAAACGACTGCCAAGTGGAAAAAAATAGTGCCCAAAACATTTTTTCACCCAGTACCTCAGAAAATTAAACGATTTTACATGCCAGCAAAAAACGTTTAACATTAATAAATTGAGTGTTATTAAAAAGCCTGTTGCTAGTCCCTGCAAATTAGGCTAAAGTTTTATGCATACAGTATAATTCCAGTGAAGTGCCATTCCCCAGAATACTGAAGTGTAAAATATACATACATGACAGCCTGATACCAGTTGCTGCTACTGCATTTAAGGCTGAGTTTACATTATATCGGTATGGCAGAATTTTCTCATCAATTCCATTGTCAGAAAATAATAAGCTGCTACATACCTCTTTGCAGATTAATCTGCCCGCTGTCCCCTGATCTGAAGTTTACCTCTCCTCAGATGGCCGAGAAACAGCAATATGATCTTAACTACTCCGGCTAAAATCATAGAAAAACTCAGGTAGATTCTTCTTCAAATTCTACCAGAGAAGGAATAACACACTCCGGTGCTATTATAAAATAACAAACTTTTGATTGAAGGTATGAAACTAAGTATAATCACCACAGTCCTCTCACACATCCTATCTATTCGTTGGGTGCAAGAGAATGACTGGGAATGGCAGTTAGGGGAGGAGCTATATAGCAGCTCTGCTGGGTGAATCCTCTTGCACTTCCTGTTGGGGAGGAGTTAGTATCCCATAAGTAATGGATGATCCGTGGACTGGATACACTTAACAAGAGAAAGAAAAAATTTGAGTTCAGTGTCCCTTTAATGCAAAAAACAGATTAAAAAAAACGACATAGATGTTTTTAAAAACAGACACAACAAAACTGCCACAGCAGAGCTGTGGATTACCTTCCCTATAAACGATTTTGGAAGTCTTTTTAGCCCTTTAGAAATGTCCTGTAGTATTCATGGGACTGCTGAGGGAATCTGGATAATTCATTTTGTAATTTTAACTGTGCAAAAAAGCGCTAAATTAGGCCCCTCCCACTCATGTTACAACAGTGGGAAGCTTCAGTTAACTGTTTCTATGCAAAATTTAAGCCAGCCATGTGGAAAAAACTTAGGCCCCAATAAGTTTTATCACCAAACATATGTTAAAAACGATTAAACATGCCAGCAAACGTTTTAAAACACATTTTTACAAGAGTATGTATCTTTTATTAATAAGCCTGATACCAGTCGCTTTTACTGCATTTAAGGCTATACCAACATTACAGTGTTATCACCAATGTACGTTAAAAAACGATTAAACATGCCAGCAAACGTTTTAAAACACATTTTTATAAGAGTATGTATCTCTATTAATAAGCCTGATACCAGTCGCTATCGCTGCATTTAAGGCTTTACTTACATTACTTCGGTATCAGCAGTATTTTCTTAGTCAATTCCATTCCTAGAAAAATATTTTACTGCACATACCTTATCTGCAGGAAAACCTGCACGCCATTCCCCCTCTGAAGTACCTCACTCCTCAGAATGTGTGAGAACAGCAAATGGATCTCAGTTACGTCTCCTAAGATCATAGAAAAACGCAGGCAGATTCTTCTTCCAAATACTGCCTGAGAAAAACAGCACACTCCGGTGCCATTTAAAAATAACAAACTTTTGATTGAAGAATAAACTAAGTATAAATCACCACAGACTCTCACGACCTCCTATCTATGTTGAGGCTTGCAAGAGAATGACTGAATATGGCAGTTAGGGGAGGAGCTATATAGCAGCTTTGCTGTGGGTGGACTCTTGCAACTTCCTGTTGGGAAGGAGAATATATTCCATAAGTAATGGATGATCCGTGGACTGGATACACTTAACAAGAGAAACATCTAATCATACTAACAGAAAACATTTGTAGGATTTATTTGTTTTTGGACAGCCTATTTGGAGGTTTTATGCTGAGCTATGAACACATTTTCAACTAAACAGTGTCACACCATATTAATATAACAAACTTATAATAAACACTGCTTTCCAGGGATCTAATTTACCGGACTGTCATAATTTTTGGGAAATAAATGTTTAGTGATTCTCTTGCCTTTATCTAGTTGCACATAAATTGTACTTGAGGGTATAACGCTCATAAACAATGTCAAGTTTTAATAGAAAAAAAATAAATGTTTACCTACAATAACAATACACAAATACTTCTAAAAACATTTAAAAGTTTATTTTAACACAACCCTAATTTGTATTTCATAGCTAAAACCGCTGTTTGACTCTGATAACATTTCAGAGACAGGTGAGACCCAAATAAAATACCAAGGCTCCTGAAAAGGCAGATATTTCAGGAGGTATATAACATTTCTCTTTTAAATTGTTGTTAAATGAATAGTTTGTTACTTTCATATAGTCTATTTTGTATTTCTATTAACTTTATATTTACTGTTTTTACAGGTGGTAGACCTAAACTGTGAATTAGTTTCACTACAGAAATTGTTGTGATTGTTCATTTAGGAACACATGATCTGGCTAGTAATCATGTTGCTGCTGTTCAGAAAGAGTATGGTAATCATTTAGAGAATGTGGCATTAACTATCATTTTCTGCTATTTTACCTGTGTATGGCCAGGAAGCAGGAAAGATGGAGCGGATAACAACATTTAATTCTTGGTTAGATAAGTGGTGCAGGAAACGAGGATTTGGTTTTATTGACCATTATAGCTCTGTTTGGCAAGATACAAGGTTATTTAGGAGAGATGGCTTGCATTTGGATGTTAAAGGAACAGAGTATCTGGGAGAGGAGTTCAAATGCTTTATTAGAAATCATTTAAACTAATAAAGGGGGGTAGCATTAATATATCCACCTGCACCCCCACAGCATGCCAAAACTGTTAGTCCAAGTAACAATTCTAGAAATTCTAGTAGAAAAATTCTTTGTGCCATGAGCACAAATGCTTGCAGCTTAGGAAATAAATTACCTGAACTCATTTCAATAATGACTAGGGACAACTTGGATTTAGTAGCTATAACAGAAACATGGTACAATGATTTGCATGACTGGGGCATAGTCATACCTGGATACAGGTTATTTAAAAAGAACAGAGTAGGAAAGAAAGGTGGAGGAGTTGCTCTGAATGTAAATGAAAATAACTAATTATGCTTACCTGATAATTTCATTTCCATCTGTATGGGAAGAGTCCACAGCTGCATTCCTCACTTTTGGGAAATACTGAACCTGGCCACCAGGAGGAGGCAGAGACACCCAGCCAAAGGCTTAAATATCGCTCCCACTTCCCTCATCCCCCAGTCATTCTGCCAAGGGAACAAGGAACAGTAGGAGAAATATCAGCGTGAAAAAATTAAATTAAATTTAGGGCCACCCACCGGAGAACACGGACGGGAGCTGTGGACTCTTCCCATAGAGATGGAAATGAAATTATCAGGTAGCATAATGTATGTTTTCCATCTTAATATGGGAAGAGTCCACAGCTGCATTCCATACTTTTGGGAAACATATACCCAAGCTCTAGAGTACACAGAATGCTAACGGGAGGGGAAAAAGAGAGGCGGACCCAATCTGAGGGCACCACAGCCTGCAAAACCTTTCTCCCGAAGGCTGCTTCATCAGAAGCAAAAACATAAAACTTGTAAAATTTTGAAAAAGTATGTAAGGAGAACCAGGTAGCCGCCTTACAAAGGAGATCCATAGAGGCCTCATCATAGAAGGCCCAAAAGGAAACAGCTGCTCTTATAGAATGAGCCATAATCCACAGAGGAGGCTTATGTCCCGCCGTCTCTATGCAAAACGCATGACACTCCTCAATCAAAAAGGTAAGGAAGTCGAAGAGGCCCTCTGACCCCTACGCTTCCCGGAGAGAGAACAAACAGAAAAAGAGGTTTGTCTAAATTCCTTTGTGGCCCAAAATAGAACTTCAAGGCACAAACCACATCCAAAAATACGTTGTAAACGTTCCTTCGACGTATTAGGACATAAAAAGGAACGACAATCTCTTGATTGATGTTGTGAATTGACACAACCCTAGGAAGAAACCTACCTTGGTTCGTAAAACAGTCTTATCTGCATGGAAAGCCAGATAAGGAGGGATACATTGCAAAGCAGCAATCACAGATACTCTGCATGCATAAGCAATAGCCAGTAGAAAAGGAACCTTCCCAGACCACAACTTTGTGTCTACTTCATGCATAGGCTCCAACGGAGCCCGATGCAACGCTTTAAGAACAAGATTTAAACTCCAAGGAGGAGCCAAGATCTAAACACAGGTCTGATCCCAGCAGAGCCTTAACAAATGGCTGCACATCTGGAAGCTCAACTTACCTCTTGTGCAGTAACACAGACATGGCCGAAAAATGTCCCATCAGGGGATTTGCAGAAAGGCTCTTCTCCAGTTCATCCTGGAGAACAGAATAAGTAGGCCCTCCATACCTTATGATAAATGCAACGAACAACCAGCTTACGAGCTTGATGAGAATAAAAATAACTCTCTCAGAAACCCCTCTCTTGGCTAGGACTAAGCGTTTAATATCCACGCAGTCAGTCTCAGAGAATTTAGACAATGATGAACAAAGAAACCTTGGTCAGCAGATCCCTGCGACAAGGTAACTTCCACGGAGGAGATGATGACATCCCCACTATATCTGTGAACCATATCCTTTGCGGGCAAGACGGAGCAATCAGTACCAATGACGCCATCTTGACTCGAGACCCTACACTAGAAAGTAATGGTAACGGCCACAATGGATAAACCGCTAATGCATCCGTTAGCTCCGCATGAGGATCCCTGTACCTCGACCCCTATCTGGGTAGCTTGGTATTGAGATCTTCCTCTATCAAATCTCTGCAAACACTCGAAATGGAGAGACCATTTCCCCGGATGAAAGGATTGTCTGTTGAGGAAATTCGCTTCCCAGTTTCCACACCTGGAATGTGGATTGCTGACAGCGAATAAATGTGGGTCTCCCCCACCCAGAATCTGAGATACTTCCCTCATAACTAGGGAGCTTCTCGTTCCCCCCTGATGGTTAATGTAAGCCACCGAGGATATAATGTCTTATTGGAAACTGAATAACTGGGACGAAACCTAGCAGAGGCCAAGCCTTCAGAGCATTGTATTTTGCCCGAAGATCCAAATGAGGTCAGGAGGGAGCTTTACCTCCTGAGACCATCGGCCCTGTGCATTCCTGGCACCCCAAACAGCTCCCCATCCTGAAAGACTCACAACCGTAGTCACAATCACCCAGGATGGTCTTAAGATGGACAAGGGATCCGGATAGAACCACCAAAAGAGCTATTCTCTTGATCAGTTGTCCAGAGAAATCTGTTAAAACAGATCTGAATGATCGTCGTTCCACTCCTTCAGCATGCGCAGTTGCAACTAAGGAGATATGAACCCTTGATTCTACACAGATAAAAGGAGTCACACTGTAACCCTGTCTTCATGCGTTATCATACATGTATAAAATATGAAACAATCTTACCAGAATCTACGCCGTGGAATAGGAACACGACCCTTCAAGTGTGACAGACAGTAGCATCGCTTCTGACATGGACTTGAGTGAAAAAAGCAGGCAGCAACATTCGTCAATGATGATTGCCTATGAAGCTGTTAATATGAGTCGGGATGGTTTCGCAGAAAGACTCTCCCTGCATCTCCGGACTCTAACTTTCATCCATGCTCTCACTGAGAGGCTGACAGGACTACTTAAAACTCCAGTCACATCTCGAAGAGTACTTCCCTCCATAAGAGACTACTCCAAAATCTTCTAACACTTCTCTGCCAACCTCCTGAGATGAAAGGCAAAGAATGACTGGGGTTATGAGGAAGTGGGGGAGGTATTTAAGCCTTTGGCTGGGTGTCTTTGCCTCCTCCTGGTGGCCAGGTTCAGTATTTCCTAAAAGTAAGAAATGCAGCTGTGGACTCTTCCCATATTAAGATGGAAATAAAGGTTACTGAAATTGTAGGAATAAATGATGAAGTGAAAAATATTTGGGTGACTTTGAAAATTGGAGATACAAATGTGTTTAGAATAGGGGTTGTATATAGGCCTCCATTGCAGGATGAAAAACTGGACAATCTTATTACATGAAATAACCAAAATGACCATGAAGGTTAAGGTTATGTAATGGGGGACTTTAATTTTAGACTGGAAGATTCGTTCTGCTAGATCAGCTAGAAGCAGGTATATTCTTGAATCTCTGCTAGGGGAATCACTTAAGAAATTAGTTAAGGAACCAACTCATAAGGAAGCTATATTAGATTTAATACTTACAAACAGTGATACAGTTTTAGATGTGTCTGTAGGTGAGAACTTAGGATCCAGTGATCATTAATCTGTTTGGTTTAGTATTTATGTGCAGAAACTGTCCACCCAGACTAAAACAAAAGTTTTAGATTTTAGGAAGGCAGATTTTTTTATTAAATAGAAGAATACCTAAAAAAAACTATTTAAAAAGGGAAAACTCTTATTACAGGGGTTCAAGAACAGTGGGAATTTGTGAAGGGTGACATTTTAGATGCAACTGCACACTGTATTTGACATGTCTGTAAAAGTAAAAGAAGGCGGAACCCAATTTGGTTTTCCAAAGACGTAGCACATGATGTAAAGACAAAAAAGATAGCTTATAAAAATTACAGACACACACAATCAGATGATGATATGAAAATATGGACACCCCAACAAAAAAGACTAAGCAGTTAATTAGGAAGGTTAAATCTCATGCAGAAGACAAGATAGCAGAGTCACTAAAACATGGGGACAGGGGGGGCGGAGCTAACCGCCATACTGATAGGACGCATGTAGAAGGAGCTCCGTGTTTCTCAACATTAAAAAGCTAACTTTCTACTACAGACCCGTTGCAAAAAACTTATTACCGGGAAGAGTTTGACACCCTAAGTGACCTGAAGGCTTCAGGCATCGATAGTCCCATCACTACGGACTGAATTTGTGGGGAGACATTAGGGCCCTTCCTGCCTGCACCGGATCCCGTATAATAAATTGGCAACTCGCCCCCTCACTCCGGAGGGCCGGGGCTCCGCTCCGGAGTGAGTACCTGACCAGCAATAAACTCCCAGCACTCTGCATACGGACAAGAGACGTCCCCCTTCAAGCCTACCAGAGGACCCCAATACTGGCTACCGGGAAGCAACTCGGACTTAGAAGATTCTAAAGTGCAGCCGTAAGTACCCTCAGCCATCAGGGCTCCTCCACTTATGCCCGACAGCACTGATATAAAGAACATACCTCCCACCTGCAGCCGCACACATTAGATCCCCACCGAGACGGCCTCTAGCTACGAGCAGGTGACTTACCCCTCAGGCGACTACGGCTGATCGCGCCGCACCACTGCCCAACCCAGGAGGATAACTTGAGAGGTTGGGTGCATTGGGGGGCCTTGCTGGGGGAATCAGTTGCGGAGGCCCGACGGACACAAATTGGCGCGAATAGCCGCCATCTTTTTTCTTCTCCCGGCTTCTTCCTCACGGAACTTTGCGCTCACAGCTATTCAGAGACGGAGACTTGCTGTGAGTATTGATTGCCTAACCCAGTAAGAGCTTTTACCCCTGCCTTGCCCATTCGTGACCTGGGAGATATTCTAGAAGGGGTCCCTTCACATCGTGACAGGCATAACAGTGGGCCCCTGTAACTACTTGCATACACTGGTGACAAATTGATATACATCCCATCTGCTGTTCCCCAGCCACTAACAGGGAGTTGTACTTCACACCACCTTGGGGACACAGGACCTGGGACTAGGTCACTAAACTCGCTAGTCATTTACCAAGCACCGTATGAAGGAACTTTAAGTGGCCTATTTATATTTGCTAGCAAGACACCTAGAGCAGCCCTCTTCAAGACATTTGTACCCTACCTAATTTGATAATACCAGTGGAGCGGTGAACTTTATCTTTTGGATTGAGTAGTAAGGGGCTTCTTATTCTGTCCTCTAAGCAAGTAGCTCTTGTGTCCACATACCCCCCCACAGGAAAATATTACAGACAACCTCTATCACTTATGCCTGTATTACTACCCCCTGAGGTGCTGCCTCCTTTCAGCAGATACATTTATACAGCATATCTTTAGTGGGACTACAGAATCCATATTGCTGCAACAACCTATCCCACTATTGTGTAAAACTACTGCTGCTGCGTCAGCCTGTGTGCCTTTGGGCTTTCAGCCCAAAGTGGAGTGTTATTTTATTTAAATATCTGTCTAACCATTGCTTTTATCTACAGGTCCTACCTACAGCAGTAAACCTACTATCTGCAATTTACAGGTTAGGAATTTAACTACTTGATTTTATTTGTCTTTGCATAAAACGTTGTGTTAACACTGTATTGTTATTAGCTAGTTAAATTCATATCCACTGCCTTAGGTACACTAGTACAGGGGGGGCGGGGGATAAGGCCTGATTCATCTGGCTCCCCTATCGCACCTCCCCCTTTCCGATCCAGCTTGTCTGGATTGGTCACGTCCCACATCCTTTTCCCTTCCTTTTGGTCGAATCCCCCTTCCTGAGGTGCGTGGAGGATCCTAGGGCCCTCCCCCTCCCCCCCTCTTCATCCTCTCTAGAAGGCTACTGAACTGACTTATTCTGAGCCGCTGGCTCAGTAATCAGTTACCATGTTTTAAGTGTTAATACCTCCTATGGGTTATACCTGGCCCCGCTCTCTATCTCATTTATGTATTACTGTATTGAAGCACTAAACCTTGGTTATTGTAACTCTTACTAGCTAGTTCTTAAGTATTAGCGGCTTCTCTCTCAGGTCCCGGAGTGGTCAGGGTAGACTATTATTCCAGTCAATAACTGCTCCAAAAAAGTACTAGCCATGCCTCACGCATCTAAAAGGAACCCTAGAACTCCCGCAGCAATCAAGAAAACGGTGCTTGATCATTTCTCTCAACCTCATAAAGACTCTCTTCCTCTGCGGAAGGAAGTAAGCGACCCAGAGTCGCAAGACGAGGACTCCCAATCAAGCTCTCACTCAGGAGCTCACTTAAACCACTACATTACAGAGAGCACACTACAAAAGATGCTAGCGGCCCAAACTAAATCCATCACAGCCGAGATTCAGAGGAGCTCAGCGGAACTTAGGAAAGACATCGGTGAGATGGGTGACAGGATTGACACCTTGGAGAGACAACATGATGACCTAGCCACAGACAATTCCAACATCCTTGCATACGCTGAAAACCTGGCAGAACAGATTTCCCAACTCGCACTAAAGCTGGCAGATGTGGAAGATAGGGCCAGAAGAAACAATATACGATTTAGAGGTATACCCGAGTCAGTTCTGCCGGGGAACTTACAGGAATTTCTCATAACCCTCTTCACTGCTCTGCTTGGCCCCCTAGAGGGTGATAGTCACAATATGGAGCGAGCACACAGGGCTTTGAGGCCGAGGTCAATGTCTTCTGACAGACCACGAGATGTGGTGGTCTGCTTTCACAACTTCAAATTCAAAGACCGCTTGATGCAGGCATCTTATAACAAACCCAGTTTACCCGATGACTTCAAAGATATTCAATTCCTCCCTGATCTCTCATCGCATACACTACAACAGCGCAAATTGTATGCTCCTATCACTACACAACTTAGGAAGGCCAACATCAAATATAGATGGGGATTCCCCACTAAATTAATAGTGACAAAGGACAATCAGTCTCATGTTATTTCCTCTCCTTCGGTGGGCAGTACTCTTCTGGCTAACTGGGGCCTACAACCTGCGGCTGAACCTCAGACAGTTATCCAATCCAAGCTATGTGTCTCAGCCCCAGCTTGGTCTGGTAGAGAGCAGAGACCCAAACGTCAAAAACCTAATCCACCTGACCACATTCCGAGGCCTCAAGCCTCACCTACCTGATATTCCACTGGACACATGTTCATATGTTAATTGGTTTTTGCTAACACTTATTATCTGTATACAAATGTTTGTGTTTACCTGTTCAGAGCAGTACGGGTTGGCTGGCCTCTGGCTGGACCGCCAAATTTGAAGCTAACCAACATCCACATGGAAGATTACCATGAACGATGTGGCAGTCCGGACGGATGACTAGCCTCCCTGTATTCTTTTAGAGAGCGGGGCTATGCGTTTATTAGCCCTATCCTGTTGGTTTGGTTTCGCTCCCCCCCAGACTTTGGAACCCACGCTTGGGTCCCACTTAGGTGGACTACTTCCACCAGCCTCCCTATCCTCACCTTCCCTTCCATACCCCTCACCTCCCCTACTGATCCCCCCATCTACCTTAACTCTTAAGAGTTTAAAGTGCGCAAATGGCGCCCCTTAGGTTTCTGACACTAAATGTAAGAGGTCTAAACACCTTTGGTAAACGTAGCTTGCTAACTAGAACACTAAAATTCCACAAGGCCGATGTGGCCTTTCTTCAGGAAATGCACCTCTTAGGAGATGCCTCCCCCGGCCCGTCATTCCGGGATTATCCCGTGGTAAAAGCTGCCTCTTATTCTAAGAAAGCCAGAGGCGTGGCTATCCTAATTAACAAAAGAGTGGCCTTTGAACCACTTCATGAGTTTAGAGATCCACAGGCAAGATACCTTATCCTGATATGTAACCTTGACCATGTCACTTACACCTTAGTATCTGTATATTTGCCTAACACCCTCCAGCCCAGATATCTGAAGAAAATCTTACATAAAGTGGACCAAGTTAGACAAGGCAGGGTGATTGTGGCAGGTGACCTGAATATGGTGTGGGATGGCGGCCTTGACAGACAGACAAAATTACCTAAAAAGAGCTCCTCTTGCCCAGAGACCATTAGCCGTAGATTCCGAGAGCTTATGTCCCAATTTAATTTTTTCGATGTTTGGAGATCTCTACATCCTCTGGACAGAGACTATACTCACTATTCTATACCCCACTCCACACACTCTAGACTGGATTATATGTTTTGTCACCCAGACTCCTTAGACCTTATACTTCACACAAAGATCTGTGCGTGCCCATGGTCAGACCATGACATGGTTCTAATGGACATAAATTCGCAGAACACCATTAGACCCAGACCCAACTGGAAGCTACCCCACACCCTTCTGTCCGACATCCCCTTCAGAGAGGAACTTAGGAAAGAGATAAACTTCACCTTACAAATCAATGACACCCCTGGGATCCGGGAAGATATTCTGTGGGGAGCCTTTAAGGCCACCACTAGAGGTTTCTTTATTCAAAAACAAGCCCACTTGAGGAAACAGGCAGGCCTCTCCTTGTCTCAAGCCCATCGTAAACTTAGGGATCTTGAATCACAAAGTCATAAAGTAGATAACATACAAATTGAGGAGGAGATTAGAAATGTGAGGAGGCACATATGCAAGCTAGAATATACCAAAACCCAAAATAACTTGCTCAAATTGAAACAGCTATTCTACACTAAGGGTAATAAGGCTGACACAATCTTAGCGAACAAATTAAGACACCGCACTAGTAACTCTCGCATTCACGAGATTAAACAGGGTGCTCATTCCTACAAACTCCCATCACACATAGGCCAACAGTTCAACAAGTATTACTCAACACTGTATAACATCCAAAATGATACCTCATTCCAGCCAGCCCCATCAGAGGCTATAGGCCCCTTCCTGCGCTCCTTAAGACTACCTACTCTAGATGAGGCTACTGCTGATAGCTTAGATGGCCCGGTCACGCCCCAAGAGATTAAATTCGTTATTAAAAATCTGAAGTCTCTCAAGGCCCCTGGACCGGACGGTTTTACCGCAATCTTCTATAAGACATACCTCCGGGAGATTGTCCCCATCCTGACCAGATTCTATAACTTAGCTAGAGACGAAGGAAAATTTCAAAGGGAGTTCCTAGAGGTCTCCATCACCACAATTCTCAAGCCCAACAAAGACCCAACACTCTGCGCTAGCTATAGGCCCATATCTTTGATCAATACCGACGTTAAAATATATGCAAAAATCTTAGCAAATAGGCTCGCAAGACTTCTCCCCTCACTTATTAACCCTGACCAGGTTGGTTTCATACCTGGAAGGGAAGGTCCTGACAATACGAGAAGGCTCCTTAATATTCTCCTAGAAGCCAAAAGACTCAACAAACCAATTGCAGTGCTCTCTCTTGATGCTGAGAAAGCATTTGACCGGGTCAGGTGGGACTTCCTGTGGGAGGTTCTAAAGACCTTTCGCTTCCCAGCTTCCATCATCCAAGCAGTACAGGCTTTGTACTCGGCCCCTACGGCCTCAGTTAGGGGCCTGGGATTTCATTCCTCTCCCTTCCCTATCTCAAATGGCACCCGACAGGGTTGCTCTCTCTCACCCATCCTGTTCGCGCTGGCCATTGAACCGCTCGCTGCTGCCATTAGAGCTGACAAAGAGATATCTGGAGTTACCCTGCATGGAACAGTCCACAAAGTGGCTCTGTTCGCAGATGACACCACCATATTTTCCGCAAACCCCCTCAGTGAGATACCTAAACTCCTATCCACACTAGATACATTCAGTAGCCTATCCTTTTATAGGCTAAATCAATCCAAAACGGAACTCTACACACAGGGTTTCCCGGAATTTGTCACTAATTCACTACGAGACAAATACAACTTTGTTATCAACAATACGTATGTCTCCCACTTAGGAGTTAAGCTCTCTAACTCCATCCCCAACCTTATCTTGAATAATTATAAGCCCCTTTTAACCGAATTACATACTCTGACCAGTCAATGGAATTTCCGTTCCATTTCTTGGCTGGGTCGAGTAACAGCCCTTAAAATGAGCTATCTTCCAAAACTAACATATATCATGCGTTGCCTTCCTGTCAGAGTACCTAGAGCCCAGCATGGCTGAGACTGGGTGTCTCGAGAGTAGCTGACCTCTGGTCCTCATCTTCTCACGATTCGTTTGTGCCCTTTGCCCAAATTGGCGGCTCATCACCTCCCCCGCTTTACATGCGATTCGAATATGTAAGAGTCCTCAGCTTTCTGACTAGCTGGGGCTTTAAACCATCTCTCTCTAGGCCACCAACCATCTGGGAAACCAGATGGCAGCAGGGATTGAGGTTAGGTAAGCCACTATCTCTCCATTACTCCATCATGGAGGGCGCATCCCCTACAGACAAAGCTACACATATCACTAAATGGGAACAGAAACTTGAGTTCATTGCCCCCACCAAAGAATGGCACCGTACATTACTCCTCACAAATAAAACCCTCCACTGTGTCACTATGCATGAGAACTACATTAAATTGCTCACACAATGGTACTTTGTGCCTGCTAGATTAGCTACAATTTTCCCTGGGGCATCTCCTATCTGCTGGAGAGGTTGCGGTAGGGTAGGAGACATGACACACATTTGGTGGACTTGCTCCAAATTGAGGCCCATTTGGAATAAGTGTTTCTCAACTCTTATGTCTATGGGTATCTCCCTTCCCAATACACCAGAAGTTGCCTTACTCCACGTAGGTATCTGCAAACTCCCTAGACACTATGCTTCATTAAGCATCTATTTCCTTTCGGCTGTCAAACTCAATATAGCCAAAGCTTGGAAAAGAACTAACCCCCCCATCTTGGTCTGATATCACCCAAACCATGGCCTATATCTACGCCATGGAAAAACCTATCTACTACTCCAAGGGTAAAGTCGACTTTTTTGAACTGATTTGGGCAGAATGGAAAGATAGATTTGACACGACTTGGCTCCCTAGCTTTGAGACTTAGACTATTATACCCTCACTCAGTAATGTCGGTACGACATCCCACACCTATCTAGTTTTAATTAGTGTCCATTGCAGGTTTATTCCCTTGGCCTCAGACCCTATCCTCCCCCCTCCCCCTCCCCTCTCCCATGGATGATCCCCCCCCCCCCTTCCCCCCCACCCCCCTTTTTTTTTCATTTACTTCTGATTTAAGTGAACAATTCTGTAATACCCTTACTTTGGATATAGAGGTTACATATGTTTATTTGATCCATTAATGCATATACTGTGTTTCCTTATGTATCCATTCTTTTTGTCATGTTACTGAAATAGTACGCTTTGGTCGTACTAATGTTGCATTTGTTTATTTCATCTGAAAAATCTAATAAAAACACTTAATAATAAAAACATGGGGACAAAACATTCTTTAGATATATCAGTGAAAGAAGAAAAAATAAGGTAGCAATAGTAAAATTTAAATCAGTTAATGGTAGAACAATAGGAGATAAGCAAATTGCAGACAGTCTCAATGATTACTTCTGTTCTGTTTTCACAAAAGATTGTGAAGATAGAATGTCAACATTAAGGGATGCTACGAAAAATAGAAACAATCTTAACACTAATCTTTTTACATAGGATGAGGTTTTGTCAAAAATAAATGTCCTGATAATATTTATCCAAGGGTTTTAAAAGAACTTCGATCAGTGCTAACTGTCCCATTAATGTCCCATTAATCTGGTTAATCAGTCACTATTAACAGGAGCTGTCCCAGATCATTGGAGAATAGCAAATGTAATACCTCTTCATAAAAAGGGCAGTAGGGAAGAATCTGGTAACTACAGGCCAGTTAGTTTAACTTCAGTAGTAGGGAAATTAATGGAAAGCCTCTTAAAATAAAGAATGACTTACATAAAGACAAACAATTTAGAGGACCAAAATCAGCATGGTTTTACTTCAGGGAGATCATGTCAGACAAATCTAATTGACTTATTTGGTTATGTAACAAAAGTATTAGACAAGGGTGGAACAGTTTATGTAGCATATCTAGATTTCATCAAAACATTTGACACCGTCCCATACAAACTGTATCTCCTTGGTCTAGGCTCAAAAATTGTGAACTGGGTGGAATGCTGGCTTAAGGACAGAAACCAGTGTCTTAGTAAATGGAGTTCGTTCAGCAGAGGGGGCTGTTACTAGTGGTGTTCTTCAGGGGTCAGTTCTGGGGCCTGTTTTGTTTAACATATTTATCTGTGATAGTAGCAAAGGGCTACAGGGGAAAGTATGTCTGTTTGCAGATGATACAAAAATTTGTAACAGAGTGGATGTTCCAGGGTGGGTAGACAAAATGAGAAGTGATATACAACAATTGGAGGATTGGACAAACGACTGGGATCTAAAGTTTAACACAGCAAAGTGTAAAAAAATGCATTTAGGGAAGAAAAATCGAAATGTTAATTAAAGACTCAATGACACTTTACTGACTGTTACAGATGAGGAACAGGACTTGGGAATTATTATTTCAGATGATTTAAAACTTAGTAAACAATGTAGTAATGCAGCGAGTAAGGCTAGCAGAATGCTTGGATGTATTGGTAGAGGTATTTGCAGCAGAAATAGTAAGGTTCTTATGCCACTTTATAAATCATTAGTTAAGCCTCATCTTGAGTATTGTGTGCAGTTCTGCAGGCCATAATTTTAAGAAGTATATTAACAAACTTGAATCTGTGCAAAGGAGGGCTACCAAAATGGTACATGGTCTAAAAAATAAAACTTACCAGGATATGCTCAATGACCTCAATATGTAGAGGAGAGAAGGGAAAGGGGCAATATGATAGCAACTTTCAAGTACGTTAAAGGGCTTAGTAAAACTGAGGCTGTGGGTATTTTACATAAAATGGAAAATTCAAGAACAAGGGGTCATGATCTCAAGCTAAAGGGTAGTAGATTCAGGAGTAATTTGAGGAAGCACTTCTTTACAGAAAGCATGATTGATTTATGGAATAAACTTCCTCAAGAGGGAGTAATGACAAACACTGTGGGGGTCTTTAAAATCGCCTGGGACAAGCATAAGGCTATCCTACGAACTAGATAAGTTTATACTGTTAGGTAATATTGGGCAGACTTGCTGGACCTATGGCTCTTATCTGCTGTCAATATCTATCAGCCAGATTACGAGTTTTGCGTTATGGCTGGCTCTCTACTAACTAGCAAGTTATTTCCACTGCTCACCTTTAATAGCGCTGCTATTACAGGTTTGCAAAAAAACTGCGTTTGTGGGTAATATGGCAGCGTTGAGCTTCATACCGCACACAAATACCAGCGCTGCTTTGAGCTGCTTTGACGTGCTTGTGCACGATTTCCCCAGACACATCAATTGGAGAGCCGGCTAAAAAAAAGCCTAACACCTGCAATGACAGAGCATAAAGCTCTGTAACGCAACCCCATTGATTCCTATGGGGAAAGAAAATTTATGTTTAACATAAACCCTGAGTCTAAACACCCATAATCTGGTGCCCCAGACATCACCGACACCTACATTACACTTATTAACCCCTAATCTTCCGTCCCCGACACCTACCTACACTTATAAACCTCTAATCTGCTGCCCCCAACGTCGCCGCCGCCACTATACTAAAGTTATTAATCCCTAAACCTCTGGCCTCCCACATCACCAACACTAAATAAATATATTAACCCCTAAACCTAACCCTAAGTCTAACCCTAACCCCCCTAACTTTAATATAATTAAAATAAATCTAAATAAAAATGACTATTATTACCTAAATAATACCTATTTAAGACTAAATACTTACCTGTAAAATAAACCCTAAGCTAGCTACAATATAACTAATAGTTACATTGTAGCTATCTTAGGTTTTATTTTTATTTTACAGGTAACTTTGTATTTATTTTAACTAGGTAGACTAGTTAGTAAATAGTTATTAACTTTTTACTAGCTACCTAGTTAAAATAAATACAAAGTTACCTGTAAAATAAAACCTAACCTGTCTTACACTAAAACCTAACATTACACTAAAATTAAATACATTTAAAAATAAAAACATTTATCTAAATTACACAAAATTAAAAAGAAATGATCAAATATTTAAACTAACTACACCTAATCTAATAGCCCTATCAAAATAAAAAAGCCCCCCCAAAAATAAAAAAAAAACCCTAGCCTACACTAAACTGCCAATGGCCCTTAAAAGGGCCTTTTGCGGGGCATTGCCCCAAAGAAATCAGCTCTTTTGGTCAAAGTCCCTAATCTAAAAAAACCCCCAACCAAATAAACCCTTAAATAAAAAACCTAACACTAACCCCCGAAGATCCACTTACATTTTTTGAAGACCGGACATCCATCCTCATCCAGCCGGGAGAAGTCTTTATCCAAGCGGCAAGAAGTCATCCTCCAGACGGGCAGAAGTCTTCATCCAGACGGCATCTTCTATCTTCATCCTTCCGACGCCGAGCGGCTCCATCTTCAAGTCAACCGGCGTGGAGCATCCTCTTCTTTCAATGGCTATTGAAGAATAAAGTTTCCCTTTAAATGACATCATCCAAGATTGGCTCATAGAATTCTATCAGCCAATCGGAAATAAAGGGTAAAAAATCCTATTGGCTGATCCAATCAGCCAATAGGATTGAGCTTGCATTCTATTTGCTGATTGGAACAGCCAATAGAATGCGAGCTCAATCCTATTGGCTGATTGGATCAGCCAATAGGATTATAGCTCAATCCTATTGGCTGATTGCATCAGCCAACAGGATTTTTTACCTTTTAATTCCGATTGGCTTTAGATTAGGGAATTTGGGCACCGTAAAAGAGCTAAATGCCCTTTAAAGGGCAATGCCCATCCAAATGCCCTTTTCAGGGCAATGGGGAGCTTAGGTTTTTTAGGTAGGTTTTTATTTGGGGGGTTGGTTGTGTGGGTGGTGGGTTTTACTGTTGGGGGTTGTTTGCATTTTTTATTTACAGGTAAAAGCTGATTTCTTTGGGGCAATGTCCCGCAAAAAGTCCCTTTTAAGGGCCATTGGCAGTTTAGTGTAGGCTAGGGGTTTTTTTTGTTTTTTTGGGGGGCTTTTTTTATTTTGATAGGGCTATTAGATTAGGTGTAATTAGTTTAAATATTTGATCATTTCTTTTTTCTTTTTTGTAATTTAGTGTTTATTATTTTTTGTAATTTAGATTGTTTAACTGTAAGACAGGTTAGGTTTTATTTTACAGGTAAATTTGTATTTATTTTTACTAGGTAGTTAGTAAATAGCTAATAACTATTTACTAACTAGTCTACCTAGTTAAAATAAATACAAACTTACATGTGAAATAAAAATAAAACATAAGATAGATACAATATAACTATTAGTTATATTGTCGCTAGCTTAAGTTTTATTTTACAGGTAAGTATTTATTTAGTTTTAAATAGGAATAATTTAAGTATTAATTTTAATTTTTATTTGGAATTATTTTAATTATGTTAAAGTTAGTGGGTGTTAGGCGACATTGGGGGCAGCAGATTAGGGGTTAATAAGTGTAGTTAGCTGGCGGCGATTTTGGGGCAGCAGGTAAGGGGTTAATAACTGTAATGTAGGTTGCAGCGATGTTAGGGACAGCAGATTAGGGGTTAATAAGTGTAGTTAGGTGGCGACGACGACATTGGGGGCAGCAGATTAGGGGTTAATAATATTTAACTAGTGTTTACTATGCGGGAGTGCGGTGGTTTAGGGCTTATGTTTATTATAGTGGCGGCGATGTCCGGAACGGCAGATTAGGGGTTAATAATTTTATTTTAGTATTTGCAATGCGGGAGGGCCTCGGTTTAGGGGTTAATAGGTAGTTTATGGGTGTTAGTGTACTTTGTAACACTTTAGTTATGAGTTTTATGGTACAGCTTTGTAACGTAAAACTCATAACTACTGACTTTCAGATGACGGTACGGATCTTATGGGCTATCCCGCACACTTTTTTGGCCGGACAGGCAAACTCGTAATACCGGCGCTATGGAAGTTCCATTGAAAAATAACTTTTTGAAAGGTGCGGTAGTTACGTTGCGTGACAGCCAAAAAAAGTGTGCTGTACAGCTGTACCTACAAGACTCATAATAGCAGCGGTAGTGAAAAAGCAGCATTATACTTATGACGCAAAACTCGTAATCTAGACATATGTTTCTATGTTAAGTTAAACAAAAACTTAAATTATGCTTACCTGATCATTTTCTTTTCTTCAGATGGAAAGAGTCCACAGCTGCATTCATTGCTTTTGAGAATTCAGAACCTGGCCACCAGGAGGAGGCAAAAACACCCCAGCCAAAGGCTTAAATACCTCCCCCACTTCCCTCATCCCCCAGTCATTCTGCCGAGGGAACAAGGAACAGTAGAAGAAATATCAGGATGAAAAGGTGCCAGAAGAACAAAAATAACAGACGCCACACAGAAAAAATATGGGTGGGGAGCTGTGGACTCTTTCCATCTGAAGAAAAGAAAATTATCAGGTAAGCATAATTTAAGTTTTTCTTCATAAATGGAAAGGGTCCACAGCTGCATTCATTACTTTTGGGAAAACAATACCCAAGCTAGAGAGGACACTGAATGCAAAAACAGGAGGGTACAAGAGGCGGCCCATTCTGAGGGCACCAGGGTTGAAAACCCCTACCCAACAAAATCCTGCTTCGTCCGAAGCTGAGAACAACTTAGAAAAAAAGGAAAGAGGCCCAAGGACACTGACCCGCAGATAGTCCACAAGCCTTGCTAGAGACCGCAGGAACTAGACTCAACTGAAACAACAGCCTCCAAGAGACACCGTAGCCCAGCAGTCTGTCTCCAAACAACACACCCCTTACTAAAGAAAGGGAACAAACTACTGTATTCTTCCACAAAGAAGAAAAGACATGGAGAAAGCATGATTGTACCTGTAAAGCTCGGCTAATCCCCCCTAAGGGACTCAAGGCGCTGCTCATTTTTATCAACCTCGAAAGGAGGAAAGGCTGAGTAGACCTCGCCGGGGATCGAATTTACAACCCTCAGTTTGCTATAGTGCAGAGTAGCCACAGTGCTTAGTATGCTAGCATAAGGAACTCCAGGGGGAAAAAGGGTACGAGTCCTAAATAAAAACACAAAGCAAAAAAACAGAGAAACCCGGTCAGGCTAACAGAGACCCAACCAGTCTCATAGAAACAAGGGGAGGCAACGCCCAGACCCTAGAAATACAGAAACCACGCAATAAGACCGGGAGTCTGAAACAGAGAGAGGATCTTCCCCTAACACAGTGCAACCGCACTCTAGAAGGAAACTGAAGGCGAAGGTCCCCAAGTCGCAAAAACGTAGCTCAGAATACCGAACTATTCAGAAACGACACAATGTGCAGCAAGCTCAGATAGGTCTGACAAACAACACCTGAGGCAAAAACACTGCACGCTGCAGTCATCTAAAAAAAATGACTCTAAAAGCTAAATACTTGCAGGGCAAGTAGAAAGCAGCTGAAGATAGCAATCTGAAGGATTCTAAGTATCCACTAACCAGCGGATAACGTCGCAGGCTATCTAAGAGCCGCCAGTCCTTCCCACAAATATTGAATGTGGAGAAAGGATAAAATCTCAAAGAGGCTTACCGTACCTTGAATGCTCCAAGGACGAAATAGAGCAACAGATCTCAGATCCTGCTCCAACACCGGACCAGCCAAAGCAACAGACATGCCTGACAGGGGGGGACAGAAAGACCCCAACCACAAGCCCCCAGGGAATGCAAAGAAAAAGGGGGGACTCACCCACCCAAACAGAGCTCGGGTGCCAACCCAATCCGCTCCTCCAAAATAAGGCACTTCCAAGGAGAACCCCCTAGGACTTGGAACAGAGAAAAGTGCAATAGATCCGTAGACCTGTCACAACTCTCTTAGACAGTCTCTACATAGAGATCAATTACCAACAGGTGGAACAGAGCCCACAGAGCAGCAGATGCTGCCCCTTACAGAAATAAGCCTACTGAACCTCCTACACACAGGGCAGGACAATGACCCTCCAGAGAGAGGACACCCCAGCTCATAAGGAAGACAAACTATCCCCTCAAAAGGGAAGGGCACAGATAAGAACAGCAGAAATGTCCACAAGGCATGAAGCCATAGTATGATCAAAACACAGACCGAATGAAAAAATCATCCAGACACCACTGTTGACTCAACAGAGAAAAAACTTCCCATGAAGAGGAGCACACTCCATCCGAAAGACAAGACAGGCCTTGAAGTGTATAACCAGTACCCAAAGGTGGATGTGAACTCTGGCCTTCCTGCTTACAAGCCCATAAGCTAGCCCCTATGTCGCAACATAGGGTCCCTGAAAAAACTGGGTCGTCCCAAACCAGTCCACAGGATCATAAGTCTCCAGACATCCAAGAACGATCTAAGACAAGAACCCTGGACCCAGAATCGTCCTAGAATGAACAACACCCCCAGGGAACACAAGATACCCTGTCTGAAGCAATCAAACCTCACAGGGGATGATAACCGGGGAACCCAGAGAACGGGTATAGGAAGAGAACCCCCTTAGCCGGAGGTCAACACCCCCCCAACAAGGTGCTAGGCCGCGACAAAGTCACGCAATTTCTCTAGAGCCCAAAGGCCCCAAGGGCAACACTAAGGGAAATGAGAACGAGAACAGAGTCACCTGAAAGAGAGTAGAAAAGAAAGGCTTGTCTCCGTAATCCTTTCAGATTAACGTTCCAGAGAACCACACCCAAGGGAGAAGAATGCAAAGCATCCCGAACCCAGGCAGAGAAACATCCCCTAAGCAAAAAGCTTGGAAAAAGAGACAACACCTCCTATCGCCCCTGATATGGAGACGACTAACTCTCAAAGGAAGACAGAGCCTCATGGCCTTCATTTCCTAATTAAGCGGCCAAAGCCACCAGAAAAACCAGACGAAGTCCAGAAAGTCTCGACCCAAAGGAAGAGAACCTCTAAAAGTAACAAGTCCTAAAAAGGACACTTCCAAAGAGACCATGAAAGGCAAAACCGTATTAACGGCGGTATGAAGGACCTATATCCTCCAAGCCTCCAACCCACAACGGGAAGGGACACTCTAGTTCCCGGAAAAATCAGAAACGACTGAGCATATCACTGCGGATCTCAACGGAGTCCCGGCCCACTAGATTGAAAGGCGAATGAGGACTGAACCAATCCGCCATGCCCTTAAGCAACCATGGACCCTCAAGTCCTTTCAGGATGCTAGTTGAAGCTTGTAAAATAAAACAAGTAAACAACACAAAATCATATTGTGATCACTAGGTGCCCTCACCAGACCAACTGGACATAAAAAGGCGCCACGTGTCTGAACTAGACCTCAAAGACAGAAGGATTTCTACCCAGTCAGGACCAGCCTGAAACCAGGGGCCCCAGACATAGGCCGTTATGTTCCAAAATAGCCATGAGCCGAAGCAACACTACACAGTAGCAGACAGAATCACAACAAACATGATTATTAACCCTTGATTACTAGATACAAAAAGGAGCCTCACTGAGACCCTATGTTAAAGTTATCCCCGAAAGGTTGTAGCCCTTCTCGGATAAACAGTTGTAATTACAATACATCCATGATGAAAGTAATATGAAACAATCTTACCGGAATCTACTCCGTGGAACAGGAACACGGCCCTTCAAGTGTGACAGATAGAAGCGTCGCTTCTGCCATGGACTTGAGAGAAAAAAGCAGGCAGTGAAACTCACCAACGCTGATTGCTTCTGGAGCTGTTAATATGAGTCAGGATGGTTTCACAACAAGACTCCCTGCATCTCCAGACTCTAACTTTCACCCATGCTCTCACTGAGAGGCTGACAGGACTACTTAAAACTCCAGTCCCATTCCGAAGAGTACTACCGTCCATAAGAGACTATCGAAAACTTCTGACACTTCTCTGCCAACCTCCTGGGATGAAAGGCATAGAATGACTGGGGGATGAGGGAAGTGGGGGAGGTATTTAAGCCTTTGGCTGGGGTGTCTTTGCCTCCTCCTGGTGGCCAGGTTCTAAATTCTAAAAAGTAATGAATGCAGCTGTGGACTCTTTCCATTTATGAAGAAAAGCAAATTGTGGTATAGATGATTTTGCTAAGTTTCGGGGGCCCAGTGTACCCATATTCAAATGCTATGCCAGCTAGTGGAGATCTTAGTGTTCTTTTATAGAAACACTTCATAGTTTATCAGAAAGTCTACTCTAATTATGTAAGGTTCTGTAAAATGTAAAAAAGTTGACATTGCAACAACGAGCGCTCCCTGCCCACCATTACTAATGGTCTCCTTGGCAACCTCAGCACACGCCCAAGTGCCTGCCTCTGTTTCAGTGAGATTGTAGCCCAAGACATTTACATTTTTGGTTAACTCTGCCTGTGACTCGCTACTACAGCTACTCCCACTCTCCTCATAAATATTCATATTCCCTCTGCAAAGCAGGGTCTCCATGCTCGTGCATAATTAACAGCCCCTCCCCCGCCTCTGGACTATCTCCACAGCTTCTTCTGCTGCTCCTATGCAGCTTTTCACACGCTTCCTGCTTTACAGAGGGAATATGAATATTTTTTTTTTATATACATCACCGGGTCCGGTGCACTGCTAGCAGGGCTAAAGGTGGGGAAAATCCACCTGCCCGGGAACTGCATGTACCGGGCGTCTAGCGATATTAATTGCGCATCCCTACTGCCTGTAGGTCACAATCTTCTCTGCTTGTGTATTTTGTTTAGTTTTTATGTTGTAATGCAAATAGTCTATATTTATTTAGAAAAACAAATATTACCTTTCCAATTACAGTATTGCACTCTTTCTTACTGTGGCTTGATTCAGGAGTCCTTCACAAAGATGAATCTGCACAATTCCAACCTTGTTGAAGCAAGGACAATTTTTCTCTTTGCCCAACACCTGGTGTCTAATGATTGGACGGAGACCTGGAGAAGCATACAAGCACCCGCTGTAAAGTTTGGTGTAGGATCAGTGATGCTTCAGCAAGGCTGGAATCGGGTAGATTTATCTTTGTGAAGGACGCATGAATCAAGCCACGTACATGGTTAAACCTGAAAGAAAACTTCCGGTGAAGAGGAAGGGTTAAATCACTGCCCCAACTCTGAGTATTGTTCCCCAACTCTGAGTATTAATTTTTCCAGCAGGGCAAAGCTCCATCCCACACAGCAAGGTAATTTAAGGTTTGGATGGAGGACCACCAGATCAAGACCCTGTCATGGCCAGCCCAATCTCCACACCTGAACCCTATTGAAAACCTCTGGAATGTGATCAAGAAAAAGATGGATGGTCACAAGCCATCAAACAAAGCTGAGCTGCTTGAATTTTTGGTTTAGAGTCACCCAACAGCACCATTAAAGACTGGTGGAGAGGATGCCAAGACGCATGAAAGCTGTGATTGATAATCAAGGTTATTCCACCAAATACTGGATTTCTTAACTCTTGCCAAGTTAAAACTTTAGTGTTGTGTTTAAAAATGAATATGAACTTGTTTTCTTTTCATTATTCAAGGTCTGAAAATACTGCATCTTTTTTGTTATTTTGACCTATAGCAATGTGAAAGTACATTACAAACATTTTTGATAATGTGTTAAGAATCTATGTGTTAAGAATCCACATTTAGTCCAGAATTTAACAAGTTAAAGTGCGTTATTTTCATTTAAAAGGTTTTTCTTCCCATGGTGTTTTTGAAGTTGCCTCTGAACTGCACCTTCGGATGAACTTACACAGACACTCAATCAAAAATCACTGTGAAACAAAATACTGTACCCTGTTGGTCACCATTTCACCCAAACTGACCACTGCATCCAAAACCTCAAAAATCAAGATTCTCGTGACCCAGGTCTCGATAGTGTAACTCGCGCCTGGATTCCCCAATGTTCATGGTCAGACCATGATCCTGTTCATATTACTTTACATTCTTTGATGGAATTACAAGGCTCCTCAACATGGCGGTTACTCCCCCACTTATTTACATCTCCTGCCACTGAGGCTTCCATTGCCAAGGATCTTACAGAGTTCTTGTTGCTGAACGACACCTGCGAAGTGGATGATTTCACTTTATGGGCTGCGTTGAAGGCGTATATTCGGGGTTCATTCATAAAAATAGCAGCAGCGGAGAAGAAACGTAAAGGGGAAACTATGGCACAGCTCCTTACGAGCCTTCGTAAGATATCAGACGAGCATAAAGCTAACCCCACTATTACACTATCTGAACAATTAACAGACCTCAAGGCGCGGATAGTCAGGCTAGAAAACGAGAGGTCAGCAGCGAGGCTCCTTAGGCTTAAAGAAATTTACTACCATAAAGGCAATAAGGCCGATAGGTTGCTTGCCAACAGGCTACGGCAAAAGACGGCTGCAGCACGTATCCCTATGTTGAAAGTGGGAAGACAACATGTTACCATGCCAAAGGACATTGGGAATGCTTTTGCGACATACTATACTTCCCTTTATAATCTAAAACAGGACGATACGCTCCCCCCCCAACTCCCGATGTCATTGACACCTTTCTTACCACCTTAAACCTTCCCACGGTACCTCAAGACCGAACAGACCTCCTACAAAATCCCATCTCTGCGTTAGAGATTAAGGCGGCTATTAAATCTCTCAAAGCTTTCAAATCACCAGGGCCTGATGGCTTTTCAGATCTATTTTACAAAAAGTTTAAAACACAACTAAGTCCCATTCTATTGCGCTTCTTCACGCTGGCAAGTTCCCAAGGGGCCTTTCCGGCTGAATTTTTACAAGCTACTATTATCACCCTCCCAAAACAAGGGAAAGACCCGACGCTCTGCAAGAGCTATAGGCCTATATCGTTGTTGAATCTCGACGTCAAGCTATATGCTAAAATACTAGCATCACGCCTCAACTCTCTGTTACCTGTACTAATCGACTCTGATCAGGTGGGTTTTGTTTTGAGACGTCAGGGGCCTGATAACACCAGAAGACTCCTGAATGTCTATTTCGAGGCCCATAGAATGCAACTGCCCTGTGCCACCCTGTCATTAGATGCTGAAAAAGCCTTGGACAGGGTGGACTGGGGATATACGTTTGCTGTGTTCCGGAAATTGGTCTCCCGGGACCTTTTATCACATCTATTGCAGCGCTCTACTCTAATCCATCAGCAGTGGCCAAGGGTCTGGGATTTTGTTCTGAACCCTTTTCAATAACGAATGGCACGAGGCAGGGGTGCCCGCTGTCTCCGCTCATATTCGCCATTATAATGGAACCGCTGGCTGAGGCTATTCGATCTAGCCCTCGGATCAGAGTGGTTGATATACACCATACAGAACAGAAAATAGCACTGTTCGCTGATGAT
The DNA here is from genome assembly GCF_027579735.1 of Bombina bombina. Classification (NCBI taxonomy): domain Eukaryota; kingdom Metazoa; phylum Chordata; class Amphibia; order Anura; family Bombinatoridae; genus Bombina; species Bombina bombina. The sequence goes on along the minus strand of NC_069499.1, from coordinate 822,839,005 downwards.
TTGACAGTACTTATTTCTGACCCTCTCACCTCCCTGCCTCATCTGTTTTCTTTGTTGGAGAGATTTGCCTTAGTTAGCTACTACAAGCTTAATGTTCTTAAAACAGAAGCTTATACAATAAATATCCCGGATGAAACCCTCAACACGCTTAAAAACCAATACAAGTTCCTGTGGTCCACTTCACACATTAAGCATCTTGGTGTTTGCTTATCTCTGACTATGATTGATTTAAACTTTACTCCCTTGCTATCAAACATTGAGAAATCCACTGAAACATGGAATGTCCCCTCATTGTCCTGGCTTGGGCGGATAGCAGCATTTAAAATGAGCCTTCTCCCCAAATTAACATATCTGTTTCGTTCATTACCTGTCCCAATTCCCAGATCCAATTTGCAATAGATTTATCGGGCGTAATAAGGCCCTGAGATTCGCTACTATTGTCTTGCAGCAACCGTTGTTGGCAGGAGGGGCGGCTGCTCCCAACATTTTACGATACCATGAAGCTGCTAGATTATCCCAAGTGACCCTATGGGGCTCGACTTTAAAGAACAGATGGGCCGAAATTGAGCAGGCATCTATTCCAGTGGGTTATGTTCTGAGGGATCTGCTGTGGATCCCCAAGCATTCTAGACCTCCTGCCCTCTTTGATAACCCTATCATAATCCCCCGTTTTTTTTATAAATCCCCTCCAATAAAACACTGGGAAACCTTTCTAGCTCTCACGCATGAACTACAGCAATGGAGGACCACAACACAGCTTACTAAAAAAGCCATACATTGTACAACCTTGTACGAGTTGTTAATTAAAGTTTTGCTATAATGGCATATGACGCCTATCCGCCTATTTAAAATCTCGCCCGCCAACTCCCCCCAATGTTGGAGAGGATGTGAGGCGTTGGGGATGCCACAGCATATCTGGTGGTCTTGCCCGCAGATTCAGCCGCTCTGGCAAAAGGCACTCCAGTATTGCACCTTAAAAGGCATTCAGACACTTATATCACCAAGCATCTGCCTATTTCACATTCTGCCCATGCACCTGACTTTACCGCAGAAACTATTTTGTATTTACCTATTTTTAGCAATAAAATTGGCCATAGCCCGAATGTGGCTCCAGCAGGTCTCACACTCTTGGGAACAGGTGGTTGACATTCTAAGGTTTGTAAAGACAATGGAATCATATGTCTCCTACATGCATGGATCGGAAGACCTACAGATTATGATCTGGGCGTATGGTCCAGAATAAATTTAGTTGCGATTCCAGTTACGTCCTTGTAGTACCTTCACACTGTAATACTCTAGGATTATATGAATAACCCTGCTTATCCCTATCCCTATCCTTTCCCTGATATGAAACCGCCCCCTGCCCTCCTTCTTCCCCCTCATTTCCCTCTCCACCTTTTTTTTTTTTTTTTATAACTCGGCAAAGATCTCAAGGGGTCAATTTAATACTCTATCTTTAAACATACAATGGTTAAATGATGATGTTGGTAAGAACAGTTATGTTATGGTCTTATGTAATATATGTAAAATGCCGATTCATCCAGACAAACGGAACTGAAATTGTCTTTCCATGGAAGATTGGTTTGTGGCACTCCCACCTGGATAGGTGGGGGAAGTTTGGAGACTCACGGACAATGGATTATACTACTCAGCACTCTCTCCTCTAGATGTATCCACTTTGTAAATTGTGATACATTGAAATTACTATGTTATGTAATGATGTTATTCACCTGCTTATTCTTGCTGTTATCATGGTCAATTATCTAAAATAAAAAATATATTTAAAAAAAAAAAATTAAAAAAATCAAGATTCTCGGAGGCAACGTCAAAAACACGGAACACATGGAAAGAAAACCTTTGATATGAAAATGATAATGCACTTTGTCTTGTTAAATTCTGGACTAAATGTGGACTCTGGGTTCTTAACACATTATCAAAATGTTTTGTAATGTACTTTCATATAGCCAACTGCATTGTATATTGTACACAGGTAACCCTATGTCCACACTTTTGCCATTATTATTATTCCCTTTTTTCTCTCTTTCCTTTCTTCTTTTTATATTTTTTATATATTTCCCCTGTCTGTTCTCCTACACTGGACACTGTCTGCCTCTGTCAGCTAAGACCCCCCCCCTCTCATAATTTTTACGACACCCCTCCTCTCCCTGCACTCATACCTTTGAAACATCAGTATGGCCAGTATTGCTTCAGACTTGAGAAAGGGAGGAATTCTTCCGAAAGCTTGTCAACTTATAAATGTATAGTTAGTCCAATAAAAAAAAAGTATCATTGCTCAATGCAATACTCTTGTTATTTGACATCTAAATCACTGGACTAACACAGCTACTCCAATCAACGTGACTATGGAAGAATGAATATATATATATATATATATATATATATATATATATATATATATATATATATATATATATATATAGGCTTACCAGAAGTCCCACTTTTACTGGGATTGTTGTTCATTCTGTCCCAGTAGAGTTGCCACCTCCAGGTTTTAAATCATGTTTCCGGGTTTCAGACAACCTGAAACCCAGACACATTATTCAAAATGACTGGACTGTGGCTCTCCAGCATAGTTGGATGCTGGTACTTTGTTACATACAGCCCTGCTTAGCTTAACGTTCGTGTCCTTCAAAGTTTACATTTAGTAATTTAGGCTGAGTGAGAAGCATAGGGTTTTTTGTAATTTTGTAGCACTACTTGGTTTATTTTTCTAAGAATTTAACACCCCCGGCCCCTGGTGTCATTGCCGGTAATACACCTTTAGGGGAATCATATGGGTATGACTAGGAAGTACAGACAGGCAGGATTTTTGGCCTGGATCTTGCTTTACTTATTGCAGGATAGCATTTTGGCTATAATCTTCCTGCATTATGGTATAGAGTAGCCTCTTAAACAGCTTTAGCAGGTACGGCTCTGTTCCTTAATTAGACACATAAAACACATATTACACTGCAGATATTACATTGTGACATTGATAATTATGAAAGTGATAATTATGCTTGATGTTTGGCATTATTTAGAATCTGAGAGTTAGATTATTGATTTATTTGCCATGACAACGTAATGGTGCCTTTTTCACTAGGGGGTGGTGTTATGGTTTATTTAAACTGTGTGATTCACTTGTTTGACTGAGGAAGGGTAGAGTATCCACGAAACATTACACACATAAAAGCTACTACTTTAAAAGGATCGGAAATTGCCACGCCCCCTTGACCACGCTCCTGACCACACCCCCACTGGCACCGCACCAGGTGGTCCCAGTTTCACCTCTAAAAATTATGGTAAGCCTATATATATATATATATATATATATATATATATATATATATATATATATACACACACACACACACACATACACACACATACATATACACAGGTGGCCCTCGGTTTACACCGGTTCAATTTGCGCCGTTTCAGAATAACAACCTTCTTTCCAGTCATATGACTGCTATTGAAAAGCATTGAAAAGCAGTGCACTAATTAAAATAGCCAGTAGGTCGAGCTGTCCGCTTGTGTTGCAGCAAAGTTATGACATTTAGCAGACTGAAATTGATCTGTGTACACAGAGCAGACCAGACCTATCGAGCAACAAGATCAAGCAGCCACTTCCCTATTATCTTCCTGTCCAGCTGCTTGAGGTGAGGGTGCCTAACTGCTTAATCACTCCAGATTGAAATGCATAGAATAGGTGCAGACCCAATATTATCAAACATGCTAACAATGCAGAGAACTGTTTGCAGTAAAATGCAAGTAAAAAAATGTTTTTGTTCATTAAACTTAGTTTGATGATACAGTCTGTTGTGTGATTATTTAATTAGGCTTATAATGCTGTTTAGCATTTAAAGTCTTCATTTCAAAGCTTTAAAAATAATGTATTAGGTGTTACTTATGACAATTGAGAGGGGCCTGGAACCTAACTCCCTCACTTCCCATTGACTTACATTATAAACTGGGTTTCAATTTACAACGGTTTCGATTTACAACCATTCCTTCTGGAACCTAACCCCGGCGTAAACTGAGGGCTACCTGTATATATATTTATTTATATTATGTGTCGGATGCCAGCAGTTACTAAATAAATTACCACCAGGCTGCAAGCTATGTCTGAAGTTACTTTTATTTAGAACATTAGAGTATATATTTGTCAACACACAAACACTTTAAAAAGCACATAGCCTACTAAAAACTAAATGTAAATGTTTTGGACTTGTAGAAATGGAGAAATAGCAGACAGAAATTACAAGTAGCACATTACATATAAATGCAGAAAGCAATAGTCCAGATTCAATTGTTTCACCATCTGACATCCTTTGCACGTTCTATATCGGCTTTATCTATTTATCTTGCTATTATCTTAGTGCAGAGATCACAATCTTGTTGTTTTTTTAATCATCTTTGTTGTCTGTAAAAAGTATTGTCCAAAAGTCTCTTGAGTTGGGGTGCAGTCTGGGATTCAGGAGAGTGCAAGGAATTGGTTTCCTCAGGAGGTGAGGTTAGGTTTATTATCTTTGTGTAATCTTCTTTCTATCTCAAATAAAGATACTTGTCTCTCTTTTTCAAGTCAGTCAAGGTTTCTGCTGTGGCAGAGAGGATCCTCTAGTTTCCTTACCAATAATGTAAGTCACTTGAATTGAATTTGACTTGAACTGAGTTCTGTATTCTGCTGCATTTCACATCCTACTAATGAATTTTGGGAGGCGGATTGCTTCAGTTTACTATTGTTTCATCTGGGAGAAGGGTTTCTCCTTCAGAGGGTTCTGTACCATGTTTGTGTGTCCATGGCTCAGTTTCTCTTTTAGACCTTAATGGTCTTTTGTTTTATCTTCTCTATTGCCAGAATCAGGGATATTTAAAGGGACAGTCAACACCAGAATTTTTGTTGTTTAAAAAGAAAGATAATCCCTTTATTACCCATTCTCCTGTTTTGCATAACCAGCACTGTTATATAAATACACTTTTTACCTCTGTGATTACCTTGTATCTAAGCCTTTGCAAATTGCCCCCTTATATCAGTTCTTTTGACAGACTTGCATTTTAGCCAATCAGTGCTCACTCCAGGGTAACTTCACGTGCATGAGCTCAATGTTATCTATTTGAAACGCATGAACTAATGCCCTCTAGTGGTCAAAATGCATTCAGATTAGAGGCAGTCTTTAAGGTCTAAGAAATTAACATATGAACCTCCTAGATATATCTTTCAACTAAGAATACCAAGAGAACAAAACAAAATTGGTGAGAAAAGTAAATTGGAAAGTTGTTTAAAATTACATTCCCTATTTAAATCATGAAAGTTTTTTGGAATTGACTGTCCCTTTAATCTCCGTTTCTGAAGGTTTCTACAGAGATTTGGGACTTCATCTAGCTTTCCTTTTTATTTGTTCATCTGCTGCACCACTCAGTCATAGTTATTATCTAGCACTTTTGCTAATCAGTAATGGTTTTACAAGACAGCAGGCTTCTCATTTTGGATCAGTTCTTTACTAAATTCCAAACAGTTGCAAAGAAAACAGAAAATACAACAACTTTGTAACAACTTTGTAACAGAGATAAACCAATCAGGAAACAACACAACAGATAGCTTTCCCAGACATATCTAACACTTCCTCTTTTCTTTGCTGCCTTCCAGACAGCAGGTCACGTATACTTTTCTACTTTATTTATTTTTTTGTTTATTATTGCTTTTCAGTACAACTAGAGTTATATTTAATGTATACCGGTACGAATTCCCAAATCTGAAATTCCAAAATCTATTCAGAAATCCAGACATTTTTCCAGTCCCAATCAGTTAGAATAAAGGGTTTTCTACCTGTAGTATTTTTTCTCTCTAGCTAGCTATTTATTGCTGTCTAGCCTTATTTGTCCAAACCCCAGGGTCGAGATTACATATACGGCGTCACCAGTTTTTAGTCCGGTATTGCAATCACATATATGCGCCGCATATAAATTTGGCGCGTATATTTAACCCGTTGCCCGCTAAATATACTCTCAAAACCTAATATAGAACTGCGTTGCAAATCGGCATCACATATTTAGTGCAAGGACTTACACTGCGGATATATCTACCTTTCAATCGTCATCCCCCACCGCAATAACTAAATACAATCTATTAACCCCTAATCCGCCAACCCCCACATTGCAAAATATCTAATTAATGTATTAACCCCTAATCTGCCACCCCCCCCACATTACAATAAACCTAACATTAACTCCTTAACAGCCAACCTGCCAAAATGCAATAAATCTAATTACACTATTAACTCCTAAACCGCCAACCCTCCACACTGCAAGAAACCTAATTAACCTATAAACTCCTAAACCTCCAACCCCCCACAACGCAAATAACTAATTACTAAGCCCCCTAACCTAACACCCCCTAAATAAACCCCAACTACATAAAATAAAAAAATACTAAGTTACAATAAAAATAAAAAAAAAATAAGATTACTTAAAAAACTAAAATTAAGTAAATCTAAAATTACAATTTTTTTTTAAAAAAAAGTCTAAAATTACAGACCAAAATAAACCAAATGATCAAAAATAATGAAATTAAACCTTATCTAATACCCCTATGAAAATAAAAACACTCCCTAATCTAAACTACCAATAGCCATTAAAATTGCCTTTTCTATGGCATTGCCCAAAGTTAAACAGCTCTTTTACATTAAAAAAAAAATACCAAGTCTCCCACTAACAGTGAGAAAAAAAAAACAAAAAAAAAAATCCGAACACTAAAAAAACTTAAACTACCCATTGCCCCTAAAGGGGCATTTGTATCAGCATTGCCCTTAAAAGGGCAATCAGCTTTTTTGCAGCCCAAAAAATGCCTAATCTAAAAAAAATAGCCCAAAATAGGTACTCACCATTCCTGAAGTCCGGTGGAGAAGGTCTTCTTCCAGGCGGTGATCTTCCAGCACAGGGAACTCTTCTATCTTCATCCAGGACCAAGGCGACGGTGAGCAGAGGTGATCGCGGAACAGGACCGGTGACCGCAGAGCCATCCAGCGTGAAGGATCCTCTTAGTACGATCGTCACCACACACTGAGGATTGAATGAAAGCCGTTTTATATTTGGGGTACCTTGCATTCCTATTGGCTGACATTTTTAAATCAGCCAATAGGATGAGAGGTACTGAAATCCTATTGGCTGATCAAATTTGATTGCCCTTTCAAGGGCAATGCCCATACAAATGCCCCTTTAGGGGCAATGGGTAGTTTAGTTTTTTTTAGTGTTAGGTTTTTATTTTTTATTTTGGGGGGTTTGGTGGGTGGCGGGGTATTTTAAGGGCTATTAGTAGTTTAGATTAGATAAGGGGGTGTTTTTATTTTGGGGGGGCTTTTTATTTCTTTTTTATTTTCATAGGGGTATTAGATTAGGTTTAATTTTTTTATTTTTGATAATTTGGTTTATTTTTTTCTGTAATTCTAGACTTATTTTTTGTAATTTTAGATTTATTTTAATCTTAGTTTTTTTTTTTTTTTTTAGTACTGTTAGGATTTTTTTATTTTAATTTTAACTTTTATTATTTTATGTAATTGGTGTTAATTTAGGTTGTATTAGGTTAGGGGGCTTAGTGATTAAATTGGTTTATTGCGTTGTGGGGGGTTGGAGGTTTAGGGGTTAATAGGATAATTATGTTAATTGTGTTGTGGGAATGGAGGTTTAGGGGTAATCCCTTTATTAGGCAGTTTGCGATGTGGCCGCTTAGGGGTTAATACATTTATTAGGTAGATTGTGATGTGGGTGAATGTCGGATTAGGGTTTAATTAATAGTTTAATTAGGTATATTGCGTTGTGGGGTGTTTGTGGTTTAGGGGATAACACTTTTATTATTAGTTGCGATGTGGGGTGATGGCGGATATAGGGGTTTTAACGTGTCGGGTTTATTTTTGGGAGGCGGGTTAGGCTTTTACGGGCGATGTAGAATTTTTTTTTTTTTGTGTTTTTATTACGCACCGGCAGTTTCTAAACTGCCGTAAGTGCCTGGCAAGTCCAGAAATGTGTATTTCCGTACTTTCTGGACATCGACAGTTTATCCGACTTTGAAACTACATTTACGATGATGCTAAACTAGACTGCAGAGTGCCTAAGCATCATAGCAAATGTAGTTTCAAAACATCTGGAGTGCCCTAGAACCATGTCATGAGACCCGTAAACCCTGCGAACAACAAGCTTGCCAGGCTCCTAATCAACGGCAAACCTCCAGCACGTAAGCCATATGCCTCTCTCCAGATGCTACCAATAGAGGTGACAGAACCTGTTTCCCGGAGGTAAAAATGGGTTAAAAAAAAAACATTCGCCCCCAGGTTCTCCAAGTAGGGCTGACAGTTTTGATATGTAGGATTTTCGCCGGGTTTCTATCCTGATCAGGATTGGAAGTCATCATGAGCCAGGAGACAAAATTGGTGGGCTCAGCTGGCAATCCCATTTATAGTCCCAAGCATATCAGATATGCCAGATCCTCCAATTGGTCCTTGGCTCCTCACCTCTCCCAGTTTTTACAAATGCACCTTAGAAGGCCTTTCAATCGGGAGAATCGTTAAAAGCTTTGGGCCAAGTGTCTCAGACCTTCACTTCTTCTAAGGGAATCTGCGACTTGTGAAATCAATGCTAAACTGGTAACTTTCCTCCCAAGGAAAGGCAAGGATCCCAGGAAAGGCATAGAGAAGAGGCCAAGAGGTGTCCAAGACAAATTGTTTGGCATTTTGGGTCCTTTGGCCCAAATTCTTCACCTCTCTGATGAAGCCCTCTCTGGCTCTTCCTTGGATCCTTACACTATCAGAGAAAGGGCTTTTCATGCATCCTGTATTTTTTGGTAACACCAATGTTGCCCTCTCTAGTGAATGCAGGAAGGTGATGCTCATGCGCATCGACCCCAAGCTGGCAGTTTTAGCAATTGAGGAAGCTGGCTCATATGCCAAGGGCCTTCTTTTTGGTGATTATGAGACAGTCTCCACTTCAACGTCCATTGACAAAATTCAGGCTTTCCTCAGGAAAGTTTTTCAGTCTAACCAGGTTTATGGCATTGCTGGCAGATACAGGGGATGTCTACCAGGCCTTCAATACTTCATGGCCAAACAGAGCCAATCTTTCATCCACCATCAGTACCCCTTCTCAACCCACCAGAGTCTTCTCTCTACCATGCTCCCCTGCTTCAAGAGCAAGACTTGCAGCTCCTCTGGCTTCCAACCTACAGGATCAAGTACAGTCCAGTGTGACTCCTCTTTCCTCCCCTCTCTCTTTCCCCTTTCCTTTTGCAGACAGACTCACTCATTTTTTCCCATATGTAGAATCTTATATCTTCTGACCTCTGGGTACTCAGTTTTGGGTTTTCATCTCAAATTTATTCCCCCCCCCCCTTTCAAGCAGTCCCTCTGATCATCAATTTCTCTACAGAGATTACTTTATTCATTCTATCAGAAATTCAGTCTCTCATGGTAAAGGGTGCCATAGAACCAGTTTCAGACATGGGGATGTGTTTCCTCAGCAATCTGTTTCTTGTAAAAAAAAACAAAAGTAATGTGGGTTTCGCCAAGTTATCAATTTGAGGGAACTCAATTACTTCATAGCGTACAACCATTTCAAAATGGAGGGCATCCACATGCTCAGAGACCTTCATCTTAGGGGACTGGTTTGTGTGTGTGGATTTGACTGACACCTACCTTACATTCACAATTTATAGGGATCACCGCAAGTTTCTCAAATTCTCCTGAAACGGCCAGGTTTGGCAGGTTATGTGCCTTCCCTTTAGCCTCAGTTCCGCACCCTGGTGCTTTACAAAGCTCCTAGAACCAGTGGTAGCTTCCCTCAGGGCCAGAGGCATTCATCTCGTAATTAATCTCAATGACATCCTCTTTATGGCCGACGACCAGTAGACTATCTTCTGCGTTATTTAGACCATTTCCCTCCTCTACACTTTAGGGTTCATCATCAACAAGCCTTGACCCCTTCTCAACAGGTAGAGTTTTGGGGATTTTTAATAGACTACTTCAGGTCCCCTCTTCCTTCCCCAAGACAAAATAGAATCAAGGCAGAAATTCGGTTGGCCTTGTCTGCCCCTATGATTCAATTTGGCAGCTTTCCAGATATACCATACTCTTGTCCTTGTCAATTCAGGCCATTTCCCAGCCCCCTTCACTACAGGGCTATTGAATAATTCAAAATTTGTTCCTTTCAGGAAACCAGATCCTACCACCAGATGATTTTCCTGACAGTCGGAGAGTGCGCAGAGATGTCCTGGTGAAGACATTAAATAGTAGGGTAATTTTTGGCTCGGCCCCAGATTTCATGATGACCTCCGATGCCAGCCTTTTGTACTGGGGTGCCTTGTGAGGATCCTCTGTAACTGGGGTCTCCTGGACTTTGCAAGAGAGCAAACTGCATATCAATTGTTTATAGTTATTAGCTGGCTCTTTTGCAATCCACTGTTTCTCCAAACAGTCCATGGATTATTGTATTCTTCTTCGGATGGGCAATATTTCAGCAGTCCAATACATCAACTGCATAGGAGCCACCAAATCTAAGGTTCTTTCCGACCTTACCTCTGACCTTTACAGATTTTGTAAAATCACTCACTCAGAGCTCAATACATCCGGGTGCCCCGAACAAAGTTGCTGACTAAATTTTCTCACTTTTGGAGGGACTGCAGCACAGAAGCAACTTGGTCTTTATTCACTTTTCTTTTGGGGTCGTTTTTCACAGGAAAGTCCTACAGCCTTTGTGGCTGGTAAATAGGTGCTTGCCTTAATTTACTTACTCATAGACTCCTCAACTTGGGTAATCGATCCCAGGAGTAATGGCTTGTGAACTGTCCCCACCTTATGAAAAATAAATTTATGCTTATCTGATAAATTAATTTATTTAATTGTGGTTCATGGAGACCCACCCTCTTATTTTTCAAATTGGCAGCAGTTTAGTATGCACCTCATTTATCCATCTTTGTCTTTTCCTACTTCTTTATTATTCTCCTTTTCTCTGCTATACCTTAGACTGGAATATCAGAGAGGTGAGAGGGATTAAAAGCTTGTGGAATGTTGTGTATCGGTGCCTCCTCCTAGTGTTTAGGAGTTTAATTCCCAGGAGTAGTGGCTCATGGACTCTCACCACCATGAAATAAATTAATTTATCATTAGGCAAGCATAAAATTTTGTTTTTCTCCCTGTTAATGTGTTTCCAGTGATCAATTTTACCTACTGGAGTAGATTAAACTGTTTTCAACTATCAATTTTACCTGCTAGAATAGATTAGATTGTTTTCAAGTAGATCCTTTACTTTTATTTTGTAATTTAAAACAGTTGTTGTTGCAGATTGTATCCAACTTATAAAAGCTATGTAAACATGAATGTTTTTTTTTTGGGGGGGGGGGGGGAGTACTAAAATATTACATTTCTACAATAATAAATTTATTATGTTCTCTCTACACTGGAGGTCTGTGTGTTTATAGTGAGAGATAAGAGAAATAAGAGAGAGAAGATAATAAGGTCCACGCTTCCTAACGCTCAACCCATTTGATTGGGTTGCCGTTTCAATTAGCTATAACAGCTATCTTATATCCAAAAATAAGCCTTAAGGAGCAATTAATAGATATTATAAATGTTGCAGTTTGTATCATATAAAGTGATGGTAAATGTTACCTTTTTCTAACTTAGGTGCGAAGTGAAATTGTTAATCTTTTTTTTATTGTAAAATCTAAGTTACTACCCCCTTCACTTTGCCTTTCATTTTCTGTAGTATAGTGATATATACAGGGTTCCCACCCGCAATATATGCAATTGGTAATGAGTGCTCACATAAGATAGTCACGCATTCTTATATTTGCTTCTAAGCTGAAAGAAATCCAAGTAAATAGTAAATTGGAACAAGAGGACCTGTTAGTAAAATTATTTACACACAAAAAAATAATAATTAATGAGCATCTTTAAAAAAGTTAAGACTATCAGATTGTACTTAGCACCTGCAATAATTTTACCTTTACATTAATGAAAAACAAATGTACAGTACACTGTCCCTTTAAAAGGATATTGCAGCTTCACCATTTATAAGCACTAAATAAGTGGCGTGCATACTCTTCCAGCATTGGGTAAATCATTACAACCTTTATATATCTTGCACTTTATTATTCAGTATAGCAATGTCCACCTTAGCTGTTTTTAATGATTTTACAGTTTTAGCTCCATATTTTCTGCTGCTCCGTACACAGACTTTTTTTTTTTTAAATCATTCATAAGCGGAGGTGTGTGAAACAAAAGAGTGTGTGATATACTGTAAGTCACAGAAGGGTCAAACGTTGGAGAGAACAGGATAAACTGGAATGAGTCATCACGGATTACAATAATTTCCATACAAAAAAATAAGTGTACAGGTTGAATTAAAGAATTAGTCAGATATAAAAGAAACAAAAGAGACAGTGGTAAAAAAATAAATATAAATAAGTCTGCCAAATGATCAAATGTAGCAATAATATCATAGAGTGCAAAATGTTTGCACTATTCATCACGAAACTGTGTGTGTTTCACTTTGCAAAGAGGATAAGTACAAAGAAAAAGTCTGGATCGGGAGCCACACGCATTACAGTTCCTGAGATGAACATAGCTTGGTGATTGGCTGGGGTTGCATGACTGCCACAGCATATTAGTTCTCCAGCTGTTTCCTGATTGGGACCAACATTTATCTGCGGCTCCCAATCAGGACTTTACCTGTGTGTTTAACCCCTTTTAGGGAGGTTAAAGGGACAGTCAACACCAGAATTTTTGTTGTTTAAAAAGAAAGATAATCCCTTTATTACCCATTCCCCAGTTTTGCATATCCACCACAGTTATAGTAATACACATTTTACCTCTGTAATTATCTTGTATCTAAGCCTCTGCTGACTGCCCCCTTATTTCAGTTCTTTTGACAGACATGCAGTTTAGCCAATCAGTGCTCACTCCTAGGTCACTTTACGTGCATGAGCTCAATGTTATCTATATGAATCATGTGAACTAATGCCCTCTAGTGGTCAAAATGTATTCAGATTAGAGGCAGTCTTCAAGGTCTAAGAAATTAGCATATGAACCTCTTAGGTTTAGCTTTCAACTAAGAATACCAAGAGAACAAAGCAAAATTGGTGATAAAAGTAATTTGGGAAGTTGTTTAAAATTGCATGCCCTGTTTAAATCATGAAAGTTTTTTTTGGACTTGACTGTCCCTTTAAGCGCATACAGGTCCAGAATCAGTGGTACAAAAATGACATGCTAACAAATAAGGCAAGTCATGTATTCACTACAATGTCCCTTTAAACAAATTACAAAGAGGGACCCAAACAACTGACCTTTTATACATCAAATGGGAACACTTCATTATTGAACATTCTGTCAGAACAACCTTCAGCATCACACCAATAACAGATGTCTACAGCAGTGATTTTTAACCTTTTTTTTGCCGTGGCACACTTTTTTACATTAAAAAATCCTGTGGCACACCACCATCCCAAAATTTTACAAAATCACACATTGTAGCCCAATACAGCATATATATATATACAAATACACACAAACACACACATACTGTATGTATTGTGCTGTTATGCCATGCCTCCTACAAACTACCCCTGCACTGGGAGTAAAAAACAAGCAAAGTTTAAAAAATATGTCACACTGTTGTCAGTCTGCCGTGGCACACCTGAGGATCTCTCATGGCACACTAGTGTGCCACGGCACACTGGTTGAAAAACACTGGTCTACAGCGTACAAAGTAGAAAAGATATAATACCAATATGCAGACGTGTAGTTCTCGCACATAACATCAGTAAAGTCAAAATGAAAGTTTCATGGTTTAAGCTAGAACATGCAATTTAAAAACAAAACCATCCCAATTTACTTGATTAGCAATTTTGCTTCCTTATCTTGGTACCCTTTGTCAAAGAGAAAATCTAAGGAGTGTGCATGTATCTTTAGCACTATATAGAAGTAGTTTGCTACATTGTAAAGCATTACTAAAAACAGGTGCATGCTCCTGAGCCAATGCAGATTTAATCTTCAATTAGGATATTAAAGTGATATGAAACCCATGATTCAGATAGCGCATGCAATTTTAAACAACTTTCTAATGTACTCATATTATCAATTTGTCTTAGTTATTTTGGTATCTTTATTTGAAAAGCAGCAATCTAAGCTTATGGGGCGGTCCATTTTTGATTCAGCACCTGAGTAGCGATTGCCGATTGGTGGTTAAATGTAGCAAGAAAACGAAGAAAAAACAGAATTTATGTTTACCTGATCGATTACTTTCTCCAACGGTGTGTCCGGTCCACGGCGTCATCCTTACTTGTGGGATATTCTCTTCCCCAACAGGAAATGGCAAAGAGCCCAGCAAAGCTGGTCACATGATCCCTCCTAGGCTCCGCCTTCCCCAGTCATTCGACCGACGTAAAGGAGGAATATTTGCATAGGAGAAATCATATGATACCGTGGTGACTGTAGTTAGAGAAATTAAATCATCAGACCTGATTAAAAAAGCAGGGCGGGCCGTGGACCGGACACACCGTTGGAGAAAGTAATTTATCAGGTAAACATAAATTCTGTTTTCTCCAACATAGGTGTGTCCGGTCCACGGCGTTATCCTTACTTGTGGGAACCAATACCAAAGCTTTAGGACACGGATGATGGGAGGGAGCAAATCAGGTCACCTAGATGGAAGGCACCACGGTTTGCAAAACCTTTCTCCCAAAAATAGCCTCAGAAGAAGCAAAAGTATCAAATTTGTAAAATTTGGTAAAAGTGTGCAGTGAAGACCAAGTCGCTGCCTTACATATCTGATCAACAGAAGCCTCGTTCTTGAAGGCCCATGTGGAAGCCACAGCCCTAGTGGAATGAGCTGTGATTCTTTCAGGAGGCTGCCGTCCGGCAGTCTCATAAGCCAATCTGATGATGCTTTTAAGCCAAAAAGAGAGAGAGGTAGAAGTTGCTTTTTGACCTCTCCTTTTACCAGAATAAACAACAAACAAGGAAGATGTTTGTCTGAAATCCTTTGTAGCCTCTAAATAGAATTTTAGAGCACGAACTACATCCAAATTGTGCAACAAACGTTCCTTCTTTGAAACTGGATTCGGACACAAAGAAGGCACAACTATCTCCTGGTTAATATTTTTGTTAGAAACAACTTTCGGAAGAAAACCAGGCTTAGTACGCAAAACCACCTTATCTGCATGGAACACCAGATAAGGAGGAGAACACTGCAGAGCAGATAACTCTGAAACTCTTCTAGCAGAAGAAATTGCAACCAAAAACAAAAAACTTTCCAAGATAATAACTTAATATTTACGGAATGTAAGGGTTCAAACGGAACCCCTTGAAGAACTGAAAGAACTAAATTGAGACTCCAAGGAGGAGTCAAAGGTTTGTAAACAGGCTTGATTCTAACCAGGGCCTGAACAAAAGCCTGAACATCTGGCACAGCCGCCAGCTTCTTGTGAAGTAAAACAGATAAAGCAGAAATCTGTCCCTTCAAAGAACTTGCAGATAATCCTTTCTCCAAACCCTCTTGTAGAAAGGATAGAATCTTAGGAATTTTTACCCTGTTCCATGGGAATCCTTTCGATTCGCACCAACAGATATATTTCTTCCATACTTTATGGTAAATTTTCCTAGTTACAGGCTTTCTAGCCTGAATAAGAGTATCAATGACAGAATCTGAGAACCCACGCTTTGATAAAATCAAGCGTTCAATCTCCAAGCAGTCAGTTGGAGTGATGCCAGATTCGGATGTTCGAACGGACCTTGAACAAGAAGGTCCCGTCTCAAAGGTAGCTTCCATGGTGGAGCCGATGACATATTCACCAGGTCTGCATACCAAGTTCTGCGTGGCCACGCAGGAGCTATCAAGATCACCGAAGCCCTCTCTTGATTGATCCTGGCTACCAGCCTGGGAATGAGAGGAAACGGTGGGAACACATAAGCTAGGTTGAAGGTCCAGGGCGCTACTAGTGCATCTACTAGAGTCGCCTTGGGATCGATGGATCTGGACCCGTAGCAAGGAACCTTGAAGTTCTGACGAGACACCATCAGATCCATGTCTGGAATGCCCCATAATTGAGTTGAGTTATTTGGGCAAAGATTTCCGGATGGAGTTCCCACTCCCCCGGATGAAATGTCCTGCCGTTTTTTTTAACAAAATTCCCAAGATTAAAATAACTCTCCAAAGTTATAAACCATTAAATATGCTTATAAAGTAATCGTTTTGGCCCAGAAAAATGTCTACCAGTCTTTAAAGCCCTTGTGAAGCCCTTTTATTCTTATATTGAAAATTAAGAAAATGGCTTACCGGATCCCATAGGGAAAATGACAGCTTCCAGCATTACCAAGTCTTGTTAGAAATGTGTCATACCTCAAGCAGCCAAAGTCTGCTCACTGTTTCCCCCAACTGAAGTTAATTCCTCTCAACAGTCCTGTGTGGAAACAGCCATCGATTTTAGTAACGGTTGCTAAAATCATTTTCCTCTTACAAACAGAAATCTTCATCTCTTTTCTGTTTCAGAGTAAATAGTACATACCAGCACTATTTTAAAATAACAAACTCTTGATAGAAGAATAAAAACTACATTTAAACACCAAAAAACTCTGAGCCATCTCTGTGGAGATGTTGCCTGTGCAACGGCAAAGAGAATGACTGGGGAAGGCGGAGCCTAGGAGGGATCATGTGACCAGCTTTGCTGGGCTCTTTGCCATTTCCTGTTGGGGAAGAGAATATCCCACAAGTAAGGATGACGCCGTGGACCGGACACACCTATGTTGGAGAAATTGATAATAGGAGTTAAATTAGAAAGTTGCTTAAAATTGCATGCTCTATTTGAATTATGAAATAAAAAAAAAATTGGGTTTAATATCCCTTTCAGAGAAGGGAGCAAATTTGATAAGTTAATTTAGGAAGTTTTAAAAATTGCATGCGCTAGCCAAGCATGAAGGTTTAATACTGATTTTAGTATCCCTTTAGTTATTATTCTGCAACAGATCCTGCTAGTACAAAATTAACATAAATATAAATAACTGTTTCTATGATTTCTTCTTTAAACCTATAAGAACTTTAGGGAAGCTAGGGGATAGGGAATATCTGGAACTGACAAACTTACTCAGACATGTCTAATCATTTAGATACATTTAGATACAAAGAGATTTTTTTCCAGATATTATAGAACCATTAAACACAGTAGAATTGTATAGGCAACAAATGCATAATCAAAAGACAATGCAAAAGTGGGGTTTCTGGTGGGAGTGGCCACGAGTGCGAACGCCTGGAGGAACGCTCGCAGCTATCGGAGGCCTGTGTTCAAGCCGCGGTAGAGAGTACCCCTAGGCTGGAGTGTATTAAATTGTTTACAAGCATTTCCATTACCCTTATATTGGCATTTGAAATAGTTGATTTAGCCTTTGGTATCTCCGCCTATTCTGCAAGTTTTTGGCCTCAAGGCCAAACTGTGTTAACACAGCCAGTAGAAGAAATTGCACTCACAGTGGGGTATAGAAGAGACAAGGTAATAAAATGTTAATGTTCCATTGTCCTCTCCAAGTATTGGTGATTGGTTTATAGACAGATATAAGATAAAGCAGCATGTATATGCACACAATGTGATAAAGTAATGAGATCTGATTACACCTACAGACTCAACCCATTTTATTAGGTTGTGACTTCAAAACACAAAATCAACTAATTCATATACACTAATAAACCTTAAAAACGCAAATTCTCATATACTTTATACAGCTGGTAAAAAAACATAATTTATGCTTACCTGATAAATTTATTTCTCTTGTAGTGTATCCAGTCCACGGATCATCCATTACTTGTGGGATATTCTCCTTCCCAACAGGAAGTTGCAAGAGGATCACCAACAGCAGAGCTGCTATATAGCTCCTCCCCTCACTGCCATATCCAGTCATTCGACCGAAACAAGACGAGAAAGGAGAAAACATAGGGTGCAGTGGTGACTGTAGTTTAATTAAAATTTAGACCTGCCTTAAAAGGACAGGGCGGGCCGTGGACTGGATAAACTACAAGAGAAATAAATTTATCAGCATAAAGCATAAATTATGTTTTCTCTTGTTAAGTGTATCCAGTCCACGGATCATCCATTACTTGTGGGATACCAATACCAAAGCTAAAGTACACGGATGATGGGAGGGACAAGGCAGGAACTTAAACGGAAGGAACCACTGCCTGTAGAACCTTTCTCCCAAAAACAGCCTCCGAAGAAGCAAAAGTGTCAAATTTGTAAAATTTTGAAAAGGTGTGAAGCGAAGACCAAGCCTTGCAAATCTGTTCAACAGAGGCCTCATTTTTAAAGGCCCAGGTGGAAGCCACAGCTCTAGTAGAATGAGCTGTAATCCTTTCAGGGGGCTGCTGTCCAGCAGTCTCATAGGCTAAGCGTATTATGCTCCGAAGCCAAAAGGAGAGAGAGGTTGCCGAAGCTTTTTGACCTCTCCTCTGTCCAGAGTAAACGACAAACAGGGCAGATGTTTGACGAAAATCTTTAGTAGCCTGTAAGTAAAACTTCAAGGCACGGACTACGTCCAGATTATGCAAAAGACGTTCCTTCTTTGAAGAAGGATTAGGACACAATGATGGAACAACAATCTCTTGATTGATATTCCTGTTAGAAACCACCTTAGGTAAAAACCCAGGTTTGGTACGCAGAACTACCTTGTCTGAATGAAAAATCAGATAAGGAGAATCACAATGTAAGGCAGATAACTCAGAGACTCTTCGAGCCGAGGAAATAGCCATCAAAAACAGAACTTTACAAGATAAAAGTTTAATATCAATGGAATGAAGGAGTTCAAACGGAACTCCCTGAAGAACTTTAAGAACCAAGTTTAAGCTCTACGGGAGAGCAACAGTTTTAAACACAGGCTTAATCCTAACCAAAGCCTGACAAAATGCCTGGACGTCTGGAACTTCTGCCAGACGCTTGTGCAAAAGAATAGACAGAGCAGAGATCTGTCCTTTTAAAGAACTAGCTGATAAGCCTTTGTCCAAACCCTCTTGGAGAAAGGACAATATCCTAGGAATCTTAACCTTACTCCATGAGTAACTCTTGGATTCACACCAATAAAGATATTTACGCCATATCTTATGGTAGATTTTCCTGGTGACAGGCTTCCGAGCCTGGATTAAGGTATCAATGACTGACTCGGAGAAGCCACGCCTTGATAGAATCAAGCGTTCAATCTCCATGCAGTCATTCTCAGAGAAATTAGATTTGAATGATTGAAAGGACCTTGTATTAGAAGGTCCTGCCTCAGAGGCAGAGTCCATGGTGGAAGAGATGACATGTCCACTAGGTCTGCATACCAGGTCCTGCGTGGCCACGCAGGTGCTATCAGAATCACCGATGCTCTCTCCTGTTTGATTTTGGCAATCAGTTGAGGGAGCAGAGGAAACGGTGGAAACACATAGGCCAGGTTGAAGAACCAAGGAGCTGCTAGAGCATCTATCAGCGTTGCTCCCGGGTCCCTGGACCTGGATCCGTAACAAGGAAGCTTGGCGTTCTGGCGAGACGCCATGAGATCCAGTTCTGGTTTGCCCCAACGATGGACCAGTTGAGCAAACACCTCCGGATGGAGTTCCCACTCCCCCGGATGAAAAGTCTGACGACTTAGAAAATCCGCCTCCCAGTTCTCTACGCCTGGGATGTGGATCGCTGACAGGTGGCAAGAGTGAGACTCTGCCCAGCGAATTATCTTTGAGACTTCTAACATCGCTAGGGAACTCCTGGTTCCCCCTTGATGGTTGGTGTAAGCCACAGTCGTGATGTTGTCCGACTGAAATCTGATGAACCTCAGTGTTGCTAACTGAGGCCAAGCTAGAAGAGCATTGAATATTGCTCTTAACTCCAGAATATTTATTGGGAGGAGTTTCTCCTCCTGAGTCCACGATCCCTGAGCCTTCAGGGAGTTCCAGACTGCGCCCCAACCTAGAAGGCTGGCATCTGTTATTACAATCGTCCAATCTGGCCTGTGAAAGGTCATACCCTTGGACAGATGGACCCGAGAAAGCCACCAGAGAAGAGAATCTCTGGTCTCTTGATCCAGATTTAGTAGAGGGGACAAATCTGAGTAATCCCCATTCCACTGACTTAGCATGCATAATTGCAGCGGTCTGAGATGCAGGCGCGCAAATGGCACTATGTCCATTGCCGCTACCATTAAGCCGATTACTTCCATGCACTGAGCCACTGACGGGCGTGGAATGGAATGAAGGACACGGCAAGCATTTAGAAGTTTTGATAACCTGGACTCCGTCAGGTAAATTTTCATCTTTACAGAATATATAAGAGTCCCTAGGAAGGAGACTCTTGTGAGTGGTGATAGAGAACTCTTTTCCACGTTCACTTTCCACCCATGCGACCTCAGAAATGCCAGAACTATCTCTGTATGAGACTTGGCAATTTGAAAGCTTGACGTCTGTATCAGGATGTCGTCTAGATACGGAGCCACCGCTATGCCTCGCGGTCTTAGAACCGCCAGAAGTGAGCCCAGAACCTTTGTAAAAATTCTCGGGGCAGTGGCCAACCCGAAGGGAAGAGCTACAAATTGGTAATGCCTGTCTAGAAAGGCAAACCTTAGGAACCGATGATGAACTTTGTGAATCGGTATGTGAAGGTAGGCATCCTTTAAGTCCACTGTGGTCATGTACTGACCCTCTTGGATCATGGGTAGGATGGTCCGAATAGTTTCCATTTTGAATGATGGAACTCTGAGGAATTTGTTTAAGATCTTTAGATCCAAGATTGGTCTGAAGGTTCCCTCTTTCTTGGGAACCACAAACAGATTTGAATAAAATCCCTGTCCTTGTTCCGTCCGCGGAACTGGATGGATCACTCCCATTACTAGGAGGTCTTGCACACAGCTTAGGAATGCCTCTTTCTTTATCTGGTTTGCTGATAACCTTGAAAGATGAAATCTCCCTTGTGGAGGAGAAGCTTTGAAGTCCAGAAGATATCCCTGAGATATGATCTCCAACGCCCAGGGATCCTGAACATCTCTTGCCCACGCCTGGGCGAAGAGAGAAAGTATGCCCCCCACTAGATCCATTTCCGGATAGGGGGGCATTCCTTCATGCTGTCTTGGGGGCAGCAGCAGGCTTTCTGGCCTGCTTGCCCTTGTTCCAGGACTGGTTAGGTTTCCAGGCCTGTCTGGAATGAGCAACAGTTCCCTCTTGTTTTGAAGCGGAGGAAGTTGATGCTGCTCCTGCCTTGAAATTTTCGAAAGGCACAAAAATTAGACTGTTTGGCCTTTGATTTGGCCCTGTCCTGAGGAAGGGTATGACCCTTGCCTCCAGTAATGTCAGCAATAATTTCCTTCAAGCCAGGCCCGAATAAGGTCTGCCCCTTGAAAGGAATGTTGAGTAATTTAGACTTTGAAGTCACGTCAGCTGACCAGGATTTAAGCCATAGCGCCCTACGCGCTTGGATGGCGAATCCGGAATTCTTAGCCGTTAGTTTAGTCAAATGAACAATGGCATCAGAAACAAATGAGTTAGCTAGCTTAAGCGTTCTAAGCTTGTCGATAATTTCATCAAATGGAGCTGTCTGGATGGCCTCTTCCAGGGCCTCAAACCAGAATGCCGCCGCAGCAGTGACAGGCGCAATGCATGCAAGGGGCTGTAAAATAAAACCTTGTTGAATAAACATTTTCTTAAGGTAACCCTCCAATTTTTTATCCATTGGATCTGAAAAAGCACAACTGTCCTCAACCGGGATAGTGGTACGCTTTGCTAAAGTAGAAACTGCTCCCTCCACCTTAGGGACCGTCTGCCATAAGTCCCGTGTAGTGGCGTCTATTGGAAACATTTTTCAAAATATAGGAGGTGGGGAAAAGGGCACACCGGGTCTATCCCACTCCTTGCTAATAATTTCTGTAAGCCTTTTAAGTATAGGAAAAACGTCAGTACACACCGGCACCGCATAGTATCTATCCAGCCTACACAATTTCTCTGGAATTGCAACTGTGTTACAGTCATTCAGAGCAGCTAATACCTCCCCAAGCAATACACGGAGGTTCTCAAGCTTAAATTTAAAAATTAGAAAGCTCTGAATCAGGTTTCCCCGAGTCAGAGATGTCACCCACAGACTGAAGCTCTCCGTCCTCATGTTCTGCATACTGTGACGCAGTATCAGACATGGCTCTAACAGCATTTGCGCGCTCTGTATCTCTCCTAACCCCAGAGCTATCGCGCTTGCCTCTTAATTCAGGCAATCTAGATAATACCTCTGACAGGGTATTATTCATGATTGCAGCCATGTCCTGCAAGGTAATCGCTATGGGCGTCCCTGATGTAATTGGCGCCAAATTAGCGTGCGTCCCCTGAGCGGGAGGCGAAGGGTCTGACACATGGGGAGAGTTAGTCGGCATAACTTCCCCCTCGACAGAACCCTCTGATGATAATTCTTTTATAGATAAAGACTGATCTTTACTGTTTAAGGTGAAATCAATACATTTAGTACACATTCTCCTATGGGGCTCCACCATGGCTTTCAAACATAATGAACAAGTAGGTTCCTCTGTGTCAGACATGTTTAAACAGACTAGCAATGAGACTAGCAAGCTTGGAAAACACTTTAAAACAAGTTTACAAGCAATATAAAAAACGTTACTGCGCCTTTAAGAAACCCAAATTTTCCCAAATTTTGAAATAACAGTGAAAAAATGCAGTTACACTAACGAAATTTTTACAGTGTATGTAATAAGTTAGCAGAGCATTGCACCCACTTGCAAATGGATGATTAACCCCTTAATACCAAAAACGGAATAACAAATGACAAAAACGTTTTTTAAACAGTCACAACAACTGCCACAGCTCTACTGTGGCTTTTTACCTCCCTCAATACGACTTTTGAAGCCTTTTGAGCCCTTCAGAGAAGTCCTGGATCATGCAGGAAGAAGCTGGATGTCTGTGTCTGTAATTTTTGCTGTGCAAAAAAACGCCAAAATAGGCCCCTCCCACTCATATTACAACAGTGGGAAGCCTCAGGGAACTGTTTCTAGGCAAAATTCAAGCCAGCCATGTGGAAAAAACTAGGCCCCAATAAGTTTTATTACCAAACATATGTAAAAAACGATTAAACATGCCAGCAAACGTTTTAAAATACACTTTTATAAGAGTATGTATCTCTATTAATAAGCCTGATACCAGTCGCTATCACTGCATTTAAGGCTTTACTTACATTACTTCGGTATCAGCAGCATTTTCTAGCAAATTCCATCCCTAGAAAAATATTTTAACTGCACATACCTTATTGCAGGTAAACCTGCACGCTATTCCCCCTCTGAAGTTACCTCACTCCTCAGAATATGTGAGAATAGAAAAGGATCTTAGTTACTTCTGCTAAGATCATAGAAAACGCAGGCAGATTCTTCTTCTAAATACTGCCTGAGAAACAGTACACTCCGGTACCATTTAAAAATAACAAACTTTTGATTGAAGAAATAAACTAAGTATAAAACACCACAGTCCTCTTACGACCTCCATCTTAGTTGAGAGTTGCAAGAGAATGACTGGATATGGCAGTGAGGGGAGGAGCTATATAGCAGCTCTGCTGTGGGTGATCCTCTTGCAACTTCCTGTTGGGAAGGAGAATATCCCACAAGTAATGGATGATCCGTGGACTGGATACACTTAACAAGAGAAAAGTAATTGGGAACACATTAAGGGAAAAACTATTTTAAAGTATACTGTCCCTTTAAGCCCAAATATCAGAGGGGACATTAGCTTCGCCTGGAGGAAGCGTTTTTAATACCAGGATCGAAACCTAACCAGACCAAGATAAGTATAGTCTTATCACACTCAGTACAACATGTATTAACTCTGCAGGTAGTGTATAATGGGGTAAACTAGGTGTATAATTCCTTCCTTCTATCACACCAAACTTGGAAATAGCTAAGTGAGTTCCTGCGAGGACCTAGTTGTTCCAATATCCCCACTTAATCCCTCCACAGCAAGCAATTAAAGGATTCGATTATTCATGTGATACCATTTCCAATCTTGGAGTATAAGTCATGGACTCCTTAATCATTAAACTCTAACATTAAGACAGCAGTACTTCACATGGTATAATAAGGCGTCTCTGGATTCTAATAATGCTGCCATATAAAGTATAAAAAAAGGACCCTCCCTTGAAGTTAAAAGAAAAAAAAAACCACACACATATTAAATGGGTTATTGGCATTCTGTTTAACAGGCATTTGGAAATATACACTTTCTGGGATACCTATATTTGCCTATCATGTTTATAACAACAAACAACGTTCGTAGGACATTTGCCTGAGCTAATTCTTCCAAAAAAAAAAAAAAAAGATACCTGTTGGATTGGAGCCACTTGAACATATATATTGTACATTTGGAGCCGGTATAACTGGGGACTCTACTACCTAATTTTGCTGTCCAAAATATTACTGCCTAGACATTTACACAACCTTAATATATTTCGTCTGATTTAACGTTGTTAATAATACTCTGGAAGCAATTTTTTTTTTAATGTACTTTTACAAGTGTGCATATAACTAAATACTTGTGGCTATATAGCCAAATATGTGTGCTAGCCCCCTGTCATATAATATTGGTAAATACATTTATTTTCTGCGTTCCAATTATATGCATAGCCCTTGAAATATTGGAATATGAAATACTGGTCCTAAGCACAGTACATCTTTCTGCATTTAGTTAACATACAGAAATATACAGGTCTTTAGTAAGGATATAAAGGGCTAAATTAGCTTTACTAATTGTGCTTTAATGAAGGTCTGTTGGGTATAAACAGTTAAATAGCATGGTCAGGAAGTGAATACGAAAGTCAGGCACTGTAATATTTGAAAATAAGCCCAAGGGCTGTTTTATAAAACAAACCTATATATTGTTATCCTATCTATATATATATATATATATATATATATATATATATATATATATATATATATATATATATATATATATATATATATATATATATATATTATGGATGTGTCAGAAATTAAACTATAAATGCCTAGTAAATCTACATAAACTTATAGTACCCTTGGTGATTTAACGTTATCTGCTTAGATTTGGCCGATTCTCTTGCTGTCAAATAGTGGTATAAGACTCATAGGATATATTAATAAGGGTATAAAGAGAAAAGCTACGGCCTGAACCTTCAAGTAAGGTTTAACACCAGCTACTGTTGTGACTTAAAAGTTCATGAACATTGCCGTTCAAATTAAGTGTATACTGCTTGTTAGGCCTATAAACAACAGCTTTAAACCCTTGGTTTAGTTGGTTTCTGAATAAGATAACTGGGCACACACAGTTGCTCAGCAGGCTAAAACGGATTAAAATCGAACATAAAACGTCTAATTTGTTTTGTAATTTATAAAAAGAAAGAAAAGACATTGCAAAAGCACTTCAATTTCAAATGAGTAGATTTTTTTCTGACAAATTTTAAATTTAGTTCAATTTGCCTTGAACCATGTGACAGCCATCAGCCAATCACAAAAAGCATATATGTATATGCAGTGAATTCATGCATTTGCTCAGTAGCAGCTGGTGCCTTAGAATGTATATATACAAAAATAGATTGTGCACATTTCAATATAAATTAATTGGAAAGTTGTTTACAATTGCATGTTCTAAACATAGCCACCAATCAGCAAGTGCTACCCGGGGTGCTGAACCAAAAATGGGCCTGCTCCTAAGCTTACATTTCTCCTTTTTCAAATAAAGATACCAAGAGAATGAAGAAAATGTGATAATAAAAGTAAATTACAAAGTTTCTTAAAATTGCATGCTCTATCTGAATAAATAATCATTTGGGTTTCATATCCCTTTAATGAAAATATCACTGATGTGTGCAGTTTACAATTAACCTGAACTTTGTAAATGTTTAATAATGTTGTTTCCTTTCTCCCAAAGATAGAAAAAAATGGCAAGCTTTAAAGGGACATGAAACAGTTTTTTCTTTCATGATTCAGAAAGAGCATGCGATTTTAAACAACTTTCCAATTTACTTCTATTATTTAATTTGCTTCCTTCTCTTGTTATCCTTTGCTGAAAGATTTATGTAGGTGAGCTCAGGAGCAGCAAAGAACCTAGGTTCTAGCTGCTAACTGGTGGTTGCATATATATACTGATTGTCATTGGCTCACCCATGCGTGCAGTGCTGCTTCAAATGATACCAAAAGAATGAAGCAAATTTAATAATAAAAGTAAACTGGAAAGCTGTTTAAAATTGTATGTTCTACCTAAATCATGAAAGAATTTTATGTGGGGTTTCATGTCCCTTTAAAGTATCTTTTCAACAAGTTCCTTCACTGAAAAGTCTATTGGCTGATAAAGGGTACAATAAGCTTTTTAGCTACAATACAATCTATATTGTTCTGTTCCAGCATAAAGAGAGGAGTATGTATAATTGAACAGGTTTGTGGAGAGCATTTTACCTATATTATAATGTAACTGATGATCTCAGACATAAAACACTAAGCTTGCAGCAATAATGTAAGAAAATGTTCATGCAATAAAAGCATCACTTTAGAAATCGGTAAAGGGAAATGTTACGAAACTTACTGTTGGAGGGAAGATCAATAAGAAGGGACTCCTCAGCCTCTGAAATACAAAGATTTTATTATTAAACATGGAAAATGGTGTAGTCTATAAATGCATAAGTAGCTCAGTGATCACATGGAACTGTACCATAAATTATCTCATGGAATTTCACCATAATCTTTCATAATAATCTTCCATGTACTGTTTAGGAAAAGAAAGTGACTGTGCGCCTGCACATGCACACTCCCTTGTAAGTTCTGGGACAAGCATACACAGTGAATGCTTACATTTCCTCTACAGTGGGATGTGGTTACTGAGGAAGTATTGAGGTATCTTTTTTTGACATAGAGATGTTTTATATGATATTTTCTACATATATGCAGCATCATTTTAAAGTGATTTAGCATATAGGCAACATGTCCCTTTAAAGGGACAGTCAACACCAGAATTGTTGTGGTTTTAAAAGATAGAGAATCCCTTAATTACCAATTCCCCAGTTTTGCATAACCAACAAAGTTATAATTATACACGTTTTACCTCTGTAATTACCTTGTATCTAAGCCTCAGCAGACTGCCCCCTTATTTCAGTTCTTTTGACAGACTTGCATTTTAGCCAATCAGAGCTGTCTCCATGGTAAATTCAAGTGCATGAGCTCAATGTTATCTATATGAAACATGTGAACTAATGCCCTCTAGTGGTTAAAAACTATTAAAATGCATTTAGATTAGAAGCGGCCTTCAAGGTCTAAGAAATTAGCATATGAACCTCCTAGGTTTAGCTTTCAACTAAGAATACCAAGAGAACAAAGCAAAATTGGTGATAAAAGTAAATTGGAAAGTTGTTTAAAATTGCATGCCCTATTTGAAACATGAAAGTTTTTTTTGGACTTGACTGTCCCTTTAAAGGAATAGAAAGGTCAAAAATTAAATGTGCATGGCTGGATTTCAAATTGAAAGAAGCATTTTTTCAAAATACTTCCATAAGTAAAAATGCTTCTAGTAAGTTACAACTGTTTTTCAGAAGCATACGTACATATCCTGTGAAGGCCCTTGCACCAATATTCAAACACCACAACTTCTCAGAGAGTCAGCTTTGCTTGTATGACACAAATTATGCATTTATAAACACACCGCTGCCTGCACTCTGAGCAAGCATGGGCCCTAACAGGATATGTGCGTATGCTGCAGAAAAACAGTAATAATTTTTTACTAATAGAATAGTTTTACTGATGAAAGTACACTGCAAAAATGCTTCTATTTCAAATTGAAATGTACCCGTGCACATTTAATTTTTGACCTTTTTATCCCTTTAATAGTTGTATTACCAGTATCTACACAAACATTTTACCGTAATGAACAAAGCTTTTGAGGCATTTTTTGTTTTGTTACGGAGGTAAAAAAAAACAAATCTTTATCTAAACTGCTTCGGACCGAAAATGGTTTAAATTTCGGAATAGTTTGGATTTTGGAATATTTGCATCTGTAAAATGGGACAGTTTGGAAACAGTAAAATAGAATTAGTTTCACTTTGCCGTTTGAAATGCAACTCTTCTAATGCACTCTGCACTGTAAAAAGCTTTGCTATAGTATGTTGGGTCAATAAAGCCCAAAAATACTACTGGCTTCCATGCCATTTGGCAGTATTACAGCAACTACCTAATATGACTGATCCAACACTAGGGATTTAGCTCCCTAAACCTTCTAGTTTTGCTAAAGAGATTTATAGTTGTTTGGCCCCCAATTCAGTATGGCAGATTCAGGGTGAAATATGAGCTGAGGGCATAGGAGAATGGTATTTTCACCAGAGGCTTTGATATCTCCAACTATCCCACTACCTTTGTATATATCCTAAAAAAAAAAACATCCTTTTTTGAATCCCTCTAATAAATGTGCTGAGGAAAAAGGACTGGACCGCTATACTTAAAGGGACAGAAAACCACAAAATTGTATTTCATGCTTCAGATAGAATATACAATTTTAATAAAATTTCCAATTTACTTCTATTATCAAAATTACTTAATTCTCTTGTTATCCTTTGCTGAAGGAACAATAGCAGCAAGCTGAACACACCTAGTTAGCCAATCACAAGAGACAAAATGTGTGCAGGTACCAATCATCAGCTAGTTCCCACTTGTGTAGGATATGTGCGTATACTTTTGCAACAAGGGATAATAACAGAACAAAAATAATTTTGAAAGAGAAGTGAATTTTAAAAAAGTGTCTAAAAATTACATGTTCTATACGAATCATGCAAGTTTATTTTTGACTTTCCTATCCCTTTAAATCTCTGGTTAGGTGGGTACATTAGCACACTTATTAGTCATTTTTGGACTGGCAATTAAGTTAACACCTTACAAATGTCCTTTATTTTTGTTTTTTTATCCACACGTTCATATAACTTATTATTTCATATGACTTAATAGTGCCTAGCTTATACCATTCTGATTGCAGAATGATGGGCCAAGTAATGTATTCTATATTACTAGAACAATACCACTATTGGATACAAAACTACCTGTCCGATTATGACCCTTTGAAGGTAATTTGGGGGGCAAAAATAAACACTATCCCATTAGAGCACTTGGTATCTTTATTACTATTCAGTTCTCACTCTCTATATAGAGGGAAATCTTTATATCTTCACCTAATGGTAAAGAGGAAAAGCCCCAATGACACTGACTTGCAGTTAGACCAGAAGCCAAACTAGAGACCGCAAACGGACTCGACTGAGTCAACAGTCCTCTAGAAGACACCGTCGCCCAACAAACGGTCCCCCATTGTTTATCTCCACAAATGAAGGAGACACCAGCCGAAACCCCCACAAGGCAAAGGAGAACCAAGGAAAACGAAAGGTCCCCCAATACAAAAAAAAAACACCTCCACAAGTGAGCCCAGCTCACAGAGACCCAAAGGGGCCCAAACAGGGAAAGGAGGCCACGCCGATACCAAGCAAAACCCTGGATAAGACCGGGCAGACAGAACAGACGTCTCCCCAACCTGCAAGCACGGAATGCAACTGAAGAGGCAAAGTCCTCCCAGTGTCTGGCCATAGAATACCAAAGTATTCAACCATGAAAAAGTGTGTAATACACACAGGTGAAAAACCCCAAGTTTGAGAACAGAGTCCACAACAGGGCGACACAGAGGGTATTTGCGAGGAAGAAGCAGCAGTCAAGCAAGAAAAAGACCGCAAAAGCAACCCCCAGACAGAGGGCACGTTCCAGGCAACCTAAGTCGCCGGACCTACACACAGGTCCCTGAAAAGGGGAACACCCCCGAGAAGGAGAGTATACCCACAGAACCCGAAGGAAGAGTAAACCCTCTTCTAATCAATGGAGCAAGTTGAAAGGAAAATCTATACCCTAGCAGACTAAGCTAACAGTATAGACTCAACAAAGCTCACACATCCAGAGGAGACTGCGACCCGAACGTAGATCCTTAGACCGCTCGGCCATCCTGACCTGCAGACCCACACTTAGCTGGACCAACCCAGCCTCCGGATGCAAGACAGGGAAACAAAAGAATTTCGAAACAGGTACAGGAACGAGCGTAAGGATAGCACCGCCATCCACACAGAGCACAAGTACAACCCGACTCTAAAACAGACAACAAGGCCATAGACCTAAGGATCTAGCAAATAAAAGGTCCAACAAGTCTGCTTGGAGCCAGCAAGACCCCAGGTTGAACCAATCCCACCTTTCCGCCTCCCATCCAGGAGAAGCCCCAAGCAAGGACTCCATCTCCATAGGGAGGAGATTATCCCCTAAAGGAAAGGGAAGATGCCGGAAGGGCAACAACTGTCCTCAAGGCCCGAAGTCACCAGCTAATGGTAAGAGAAATTCCCAACACAGATGTCCTAGAAAAGGCCCCCCCTACAAGAAGCTTGCCAAGCAGAGGC
This sequence comes from Bombina bombina, assembly GCF_027579735.1. Classification (NCBI taxonomy): domain Eukaryota; kingdom Metazoa; phylum Chordata; class Amphibia; order Anura; family Bombinatoridae; genus Bombina; species Bombina bombina. Next base: position 822,808,539 of record NC_069499.1, on the reverse strand, counting down.
ACAGCCAACCCATTCGCCTGCAGAGCAGGGAGTCCACGGGAACACTGGCAAGCTGACCAGTGGAAAGCAACCCTAAGGCACACCAGAAATTGGACATCCAGCGCCAGCAGCTGGGTATGAACCAAATACCCTTGAGGCTCAAGCCACACGGCTAACCACCAGATGACGTGGGCCACTCTGTGGCAAAGAGTAAAAAATACTCAGAAAACCTGGCCAACCATGACCAGGTTAGGTAAATGAAACAAAAAAAGAAAGGGCGCCTCCTAGTGTAGCCAGTATATATAAGGATAAATAGAATGAGATATAGATTTGGTACTCACATGTAGTGAAGGCAAAGATAATGCCTAGATAAGCAGTCTGGAAACTTATCAGTGTCCCAGTTGACTGTGCATTAGAATGCTAGGGCAGCTCCTCTTAGTAGATTTCCAAAATCATCTGAAAAGTAAGAAGATATACAGAGGGCGACTCCTAGTGTGGAATTAGTAAGCAGAGTGTGAACCCACCAGCTTTACCCTTCAGAGATATACTCACAAAGTATAGAGCACACTGTAGTGCTAATGAAGCAAGCTGGGTATATTAAAAGTGGCCCAGCGCACATACCACTCCGGTGAAAGATGGTCCAATGTATTCAGAAGGTTCAGATAAAAAATTCAGGAGACTCCAGATATATATAAAAAACACTTTATATAAAAATATAACAGTGTACAATAAAAATCAGTAGAATTCGCTACGCGTTTCTCAGAGCTACCACTCTGTTTCCTCAGGCAAGTTATACTGATCTAAAACTGAAGTCTCCTATTTATACATCCTCAAATAAATTAAAACATTGGTCACACCCAATTTACCAATTACTTATGCAAATGTTGCTATGGTGACCTTCACAATACAAACTGACTTTTCTTGATACCAGTATGTGAATATATAACTCATTGTATGCATAGATCTACTTTAACATATACAGCTAGTATCAAAACAAGTATATAGCAGATATTACAATATATCTCATAAACATTTCGGAAGAAAACATATATAGTATGCACAATAGTGTTTCAGCAAAAAAACAAATACAGCACTCATATAGTTGGTTCATTAAATTTTCAGCAATCTCTCTTTATGAAAGTGAATGCACTATTTATTTCTATTTTATATGGTTAATAACTTCTTTATTTCCTGAGGATTTCTTTCCTCCCCTTTGTTCATAGTAGAAAGTCTAATTTATTTATTAATTAAAAGCATTAGCTAGTTTGTTTATATCATATATAAAGCTGTCAGCTTGTGGGTGTGTGTCATTAGCCTATCTCACACTTCCATATGTGTGGGTAATGGCTAGTGGGCGTGTATCATTTATCGCCGGTCTTTAAATACAATTCCTCAACTTTCTTCCTAATATATTCTTACCCCTTTTGACATGATCTCCTACAATAAACTGTTTAAATGTTATCTGAATTGTTGTATTGTGCATATCATAAGCTGATTTTATGAAGGGCTATGTCTATTTGTTTAAAGCTCCCTCTCTGATTTCACAATGTTCAATGTGTAGGTGATAATCCGTGGGCGTGTAGCATAAACCAATCACGCGTCACTATGTGTGTGAATCCCAGCTTATAGGCGTGTGTTTTCTATCGTTAAAAAAAAAAAAAAAAAAAAAAAATAAATCAACTATTGTCTATTTATTTTTTTGGGATATGAACTGCTTTGCTATTATGATATATTTATATATAACCCTATGGCTATGTTCGAGATAGCATCAACCATGACCAGGTTAGGTAGATGGAGCAAGGACATAGCCCAAGTTCCCACTACCGGGGAACCCCCCCGAACAGCCCTGAGATCCAAGATTCCAAAGCCGCCCAAGACTGGGTCAGGAAAAAAGGCCAAGTGAAGCTTCAGCAACCGGAAGTCTGAGGGAGCAAAACAGGTCCGGGCACCTAATAGTTCAGGCAAACCTTACCCTAGAACTAAACACCCCAACCAGCCATAAAGCCAGACACAAGGGTATGGATGCATATACAGAGAATCCAGATAGCGAGAAGAACTCGAAAGCTCCAACCAAAGAAAGGAACCACTCCTAGCTAAAGTCTAACGCTCCAAGGAGCAAGGCTAGAAGTCGTATGAAGATACTTCTCAGAGCCTTAAGACAACCAAGGGATACCTCAAGGTCAAAAAATCCTACTAGCAGGTCTAGTCTCCCTAACACCTCCGCACAAGCAGAGGACACAAGGAAGAGAAGGCACTAAGCCTACCCAGATCCGGAAAACCCAGAGCTAAACAAAAGTTCCCGCAGGGAACAACCATCAACTGGAAACACAGATCCCTAAAAGGAGATCCACTCACCCGGAGGCAATGGAAGAAGACCCACAGGCCTCTTATAACTCAGTCAAGAATAAGAGCTGCATCTAGTATACTAGAAACAGCTTACGCGTACACCTGCAAGGTGTCAAGAGCTGCAACAGGTTTTAAACTGCAAACCTTCCGCATGCTAGACAGCTATCCTGTACAAGCTGTTGGATCAAGCCCAAAAGGACAAATCCAGAGGCATAAAAAAATGAAGGCCAAACCGCTCAATAATGGTAAGGGGCATTAAGCCCTCCCACCCTCCACCACATGGGGGAGAAAACTAAGTTCTGATGAAATCAGATGTCAGAGAGAGTGACGCAGCGGAAAAACTCCCCTGCCCGGCATCTATGACTGAAGGCTATAAGGACTGAAACAATCCTTCCCACCTCACGGACCGACAGGTCCTCTTGAATCCTTAGCTGAACATGGAAAAAAACAATGATTACCTGAGCACTAGGCCCTTCTACCAAACCAGCCGAGCAGAACAGTGCCACGTGTCTGAACAGCCGCAAAACCGAACGAACCCGACAGGACCAGCCTGCATCTAGGGTCCCAACCGGCAAGCTGCGTAAATTCTGCCTCGTAGGGGGAGAAAAAAAAAACATAAAACAGACATTTTTAACAGAGGACTAACATGTCCAACAACTTCCAAAGAAGTAAGAGTATCAATCCCAGAAGGTTCCTAAAAGAAACAAAAACAAATAAAAGACATCCCATCGGATATAAATAAAATATAAGGCAATCCGGAGGTTAACGCCCAAAAAGACACAGGCCTACCCGCAGGACCAGCCAAACGGAGCCCTATCACACAAAACTGGGAAAGATCTCAAACAAATGTAGTATGATTTGGTAGGGAGCTCTCCTCTCGGAGGACAGGACTCCCCCAGAGGTGAATGGTTCAGCAGTCCCGAGGAACCAGGAGCTCTGAAATGGCATACGGAACAAAACTGGTCGACAAGCGTCAATGAGGCCACTCCGGATTCATCACCGGACACAGAATCTGAAATAAAAAAATAGTCTCAGTATCAGAATCCTCTATAACTGGATAGAGGATATTTATATATGGACTAAAGTAGTGAAAACTAAAACGGCACCTGACACCCCCAATGGCTGGGGCACTCACCACCTCCTATGACCAATCCCCTGCGGAAATGGTACAATGGAATGTTGCTATGCCCGAACACAAGGTGAACCGTACCGTCCAAACAAGCGCGCCCAGCCAAAAGGCCACGTCACTTCCAAAGGCCTCAATGTTCCAACCATGAGCCCAGTAAACATTGCACATAAACAGGTTGAATCACATAACATGCAAGAAGGAAAAGAGGGCGCCACAATAGCGTAATATTGTCTGGTAATGTGAGCAACAGTGTATAGACAGGTAGTGTGCTTACCAGAACAAGAGGCACTGTGCTGTGACCAGTGCGTGATAGCTTGCTAGCACTTAACAGTGGCTAGTACACTGGAAAGATGACGTTCCTTGGAGTCTTTTTCTGGTACCCCCTAGGCAACATTTTCTTGGTACTAGTAATTTCAAATGGAATATCGGACTTGGCGTGTTGTTGTATTGTAATGGAATACCACAAAGCACCGACAACTTCTGGATTAAAAAGGCTTTAATATGACGCGTTTCTCAACCCCAACTGGGTCGTTTCCTCAGATAAAAGCGAATAAAAATGGTTACATTTTTTTTTCCTTCTTGCATTTTCTAGCTTTTCCCCACTCTCTGGGACCAAGAGGAGCTGCCTGCCTTCACGCTACTAATGAATTTCAGAAGAAAAACATCTACTATTGTTTTCCAGAAGAAAAACATTGAAACGGATTCACAGAAATCTTTCTTTTTTCAAGGACACATTTATTAGCCGGTTTACGGTAGAGTTACACACTGACTTTGTTTGTTAACAAATATATTGTTTTATATCTGTCTTTCAGCGCGCTTTCTTTATCCCCACCAGGGATATTTTATGAATCACATAACAAACATGATTATAAACCCCCCCTGTTCAATAACCCCCCTCAGGAGATATTACCCCTCGATTGCAAGATACTAAAAAGAGACTCACTGAGACCCTTATGTATAGTTAGACCCGCAAGGTGGTAGCCTCTTGGGAAACATTCACATTACAGTACATTGCAAATAAAGTAAAATGAAACGATCTTACCGGAATCTACATCGTGGAACAGGAACACAGCCCTTCAAGTGTGACGGATAGTAGCATCGCCTCCGTCATGGACTTAAGAGAAGAAAGCAGGCAGCGAAGTGAAGTTCAACAACGCTGATTGCTTGAGGAGCTGTTAATATGAGTCGGGATGGTTTCGCAGAAAGAAACTCCCTGCATCTCCGGACTCTTTCATCCCAGCCCTCACTGAGGACTACTTAAAACTCTTGTCCCATGCCGAAGAGTACTACCCTCCATAAGAGACAAAAACAAAAATTAAACATTCTGACACTTCTCTGCCATCCTCCTGAAACGAAAGGCAAAGAATGACTGGGGGATGAGGGGAGTGGGAGGAGTATTTGAGCCTTTCGCTGGAGTGTCTTAGCTTCCTCCTGGTGGCCAGGTTCTTATTTCCCAAAAGTAATGAATGCAGCTGTGGACTCTTTCCATTTAAGAAGAAAAACTGATCATTCAGATAATCTTCAAGCAGAAGAGATAGCTAAAAGGGACAAAACTTTCTAAGAAAGAAACTTAATATCCACTTTATGCATAGGCTCAAACGGAGGAGTCTGCAACACCAAGTTAAGATTCCAGAGAGGAGTAATTGGCTTGATCACAGGCTGTCAGGAAGATTAGCAATCTTCCTATGAAACAAAACTGAAAGAGCAGATATCTGCCTTTCATAGAACTGACAGAAAGGCCCTTATCCAAACCGTCCAGTAAGAACTGCAAAATCCTAGGAATTCTAAAAGTATGCCAGGAAAACTCATTATCCATACACCAAGAATTTAAAAGTCTTCCAGACCTCATGATAAAACTTATGAATCTGGATCAAAGTCTCAATCACAGAATATGAGAAACCTCTATTCTTAACTAGCCGTTCAAATCTGCAAACCATCAAGCTTAGAGATTTGAGAAACTGGTCCCTAGGGCTTACATGCGCTATCCCGACATGTGCAGATCAGAAGGCCGACACACGGTAAAAAAATTGTAAACTAAACCCTGCTCCGAAAAACAGACAAGCAAAAAAAAAAATTTAAGGGAGATAATGTAAAGTATAAAGATTCTTCAGTGGTTATGGAATAGGAGTATATTGTAGAGCCATAAGAGGAGGCAAAAGTCCCTGCAACCACTACGGAAGGTCTTTGACAAAATTTCCCATGAGGTGAAAAAGAGAGCCCGTAACCATACCCCATACACATTCCTCTAACAAATGCTGTACTCCGAAGAGGAAATAGGCCTCAACATTATTCACCTTCCTCCAGCGGAGGCAAACACAAGACTAGTTTCTGGTAAGGTGGGAGGTGTTTTATAGAGCTCTTGGGGTTTGGGAATCTTTACCTCCTCCCAGTAGTTAGGAAAGGTAATTCCCAGGAGTAATGGATCGTAGATTCTCACCACCTGTATGAAAAAAAAATCCTTTTTTCTAGTGGGGAAGGTGATCAACATTTTTATCGGTGATCAGCTACATCCTAGGCAGACAAGTGACTTGTCGTTTGAAAGAGGGGAGCTTCTTTATCCACTAGCAGACACAGTGACATCTGGCAGTATTGTCTGGGGTCAACAGAATTAGGATAAGAAGGGTTAGCCCCCAGAATGACGCTGTGTGATCGTCATCTGCACACAGCAGCGGATGTTCATGAAGACAATGGGTCAACCATGTGCATCCAAGGTGTTACTCTAAACTCGTTAAATTCATACAGGTACAAATCCAGAATTACAAAATTCAGGATTATTATTCCAAAATCCAGACTTTTTCATTAATATTTTTTAAAAATTACTATTTTTCCCTGCCACAATCTTTTCTGCTTTAAAATACAAATGACATAAGATATAGTTGTTTGCACTTGGTTCCATCCCCTCGCCAAGCTGCCTATTTTACAGATGCAAATACATATCCAAAATTCAGACCTATCCTTGTCTCAATCAGTTTGGATAAAGGATTTTGTACCTCTACAAGTGTTTAGAAAATTTAGGTTAGACATTCTCAAACTTGGCCCTCCAGAGGTTTTGGAACTACATTTCCCATGATGCTCAGCCAGCATATCAACTGGCTGAGCATCATGGGAAATGTAGTTCCAAAACCTCTGGAGGGCCAAGTTTGAGGACGCCCGATTTAGGCAATCATAACTATGGAAATAGATAGATATCATGGTTACTGAGACACCTCTAAATTTAAAAAACAGTTTCAAAGTAGGGTTTTCCAAAACATTTAGGGCCAGATTACGAGTGGAGAAATATCGTATGCGTGCAAGCGATATCGGGTTAATGCGTTTGCGCAAAATGTAACTTGGAATACAAGAGTAACCCGACGTGCGTAAAAAGTTTACTTCTAGCGCAGTTAGCGCATTATTGAAAGCGCTAAATAGTGCTTCACTCCTAATCTGGCCCTTAATAATGCTTGGAGACTTAAGGCTGTGACACACTGCAATTGATGCGGCGCGTGGCGAAGCAGCTGCTTTGCGCTGCATCGCTTCTGAAGTTCAAATATTTCAACTCTGAGCGCTCAGCTACGCGACCTGACACAGCTAAGCGCACAGAGATGAAAAGGCAGGACACACTGAGCGTGCACAGCCACAACATCACGCTGCGTGTTGCATCGCTTGCAGTGTGTCACAGCCTTAAAGGGACAGTATACACTCATTTTCATATAACTGCATGCAATAGACACTACTATAAAGAATAATATGCACAGATACTAAAAATCCAGTATAAAACGGTTTAAAAACTTACTTAGAAGCTCTCAGTTTAGCTGTTGAAAAGGTTGCTGGAAAGCCCACTGCAAGTGGGAAATAAGACACTCCCCCCTCCCCCTTCTTTTGCATATCTAAAGACCCCTTACACAAACAGGAGCAAGCTGGAGTAGGTAGCTGACGGTATTCTCATAAAAATTTGGGGCTTGGTTAGGAGTCTGAAAATCAGAGCAATGTTATTTAAAAATAAGCAAAAACTATACTTTTTAAAAAAAAAAAAAAAAAAAAACACAACTTCATGGGCTATATAAATAGATCATCTACAAAACATTTATGCAAAGAAAAAATTAGTGTATAATGTCCCTTTAAGAAGACACGTTTACAGTTGCATAATACCCATGCAAATAGTAGGTTGCTGCTGCGGGAGTTGTCAGAAAAGCATATATTTGATGGACAGACTCACCTATTTAAATTGGGGCTCAGAGTACAACTGTTTTAGTGTGTAGGAAGAATGGGGTATTGTTTGGCCATCAAATACATTTTTTTATTGTGCAAAGCATTTTGAATTTGCACAGCAATCATCTAATTTAAATGCACATAAAAGGGCTATCATAAAACAAACAGGGCCTCATTGAAATATTACCTTCTGTGGGGTAGATATGAGCTCTGTAGGAGGATTTAAATAGGATGTTTTTTTAAATAAATGCTCTTTTTTTTTTTTTTTTTTTTTTTTTTAGGGAATCCATCTAGACACAGCTTTTTATTTAAAGGCCCATGATACCCAAATGTTGAAGCACTTGAAAGTGATGCAGCATTGCTGTAAAAAACGGACTAGAAAATATCACCTGAACAACTCTATGTAAAAAAAAAAAGATATTGTACCTCAAAAATTCCTCAGTAGCCACATCTAATTGTAAAGGACTTCTAAGCAACAAATCAGTATGTCTGTCCTGGGACAGCTAAGGGAGTGAGCTTACGTGCACACTCATCTTATTTCCCTATTCAGTTTAACCCTTTGAGTGCTAAGATTTTTTAAGGTTTTTTTTAATTTTTTTATTTTTTGAACAAAAATTTTTTAACTTTTTTTTTCAGACCCCCAAAGACTTACACTGTTGGAAAAGTTAGGCAATTACCTTTCCAATGGTGGATCTTGGGGGACTGTAGCTGCTTAGATGCATGAGATACAGGTTTCTAAGCAGCATGCCCCCTGCTCCTATACTTAACATTGTTAAGTATAAATAAAGTTGTGCGGTGACGTCATCACGTTATTGCGCGTGACATCCCTGCGCATAACGTGAAGCCCCGGCGATGCCTGTCACTATGCAGGCCCGATCTCTGGGGTAGGAGCCCCCAGATCACCCTCAAGGTGGGAGAGAGTGCTAGTGACGTCTCTGAGCCGTCATTAGCACCAGAGTGGGAAACTCTGTGACGGCTCAGAGCCGTCATTAGCACTCAAGGGGTTAAGAAAGTTTACTATGAAATCTCATGAGAGTCAAGTGAAATCTCATGAGATCACAGTAAAAAAGAGTTCATGACCTCAGCACTGCTGATGCTAATTGGCTGCTGTTCATTTCTTCATTGTTTTTTATTTATTTTTTTACCTGCAGCTGGACAGCAGCTAAAGTATAACTTTTTACACAGCACTTACTCTGCTGAGCTGAGGAGGTTGTGAGGTAAAATATCTTCCTTTTTTAACATTGAGATGCTCAGGTGATATTTTCCTGTCAGTTTCAAGTGATTTAGCATCAGTTTCAAGTGATTTAGCATACGAGTATTATGTCCCTTTAAGCTACATTATAATCCATTGGTTATTCATCCAGAAATAAGGATTAGTTTTTAATTTTGTAGCATGAGGATGTATATTCATGGCTGTAATGTTCGTTTATTTTATTTTTTTGTAAATTAATTACCGTATTTATTCGAGTATAACGCGCACTCGTGTATAACGCGCACCCCTAATTATCGATTAAAAATTGGTATAAAATTTTGTTTCACACCAAGCATTGTAATTGACGAAAAAGGGTTGTTGAACACGTGTGGCCATGATAAAATCATTTATTGACAATGTAAACTGGTTGTAAACTGGTATAAACACAATACCGAAATAAAATTACCGGTAACAATATTTATTTAAAATCCTTCAAAGTCAGATTCATCATCAGATACACTAAAGAGTTGTTCCCATTCTTCTCGAGTTAATTTTTCATCAGTGTCCCAGTTGGCAGGAACATCTGTTTCTCCAGTTTCCTCGCTTTCTTCTGAGTCTGAATTCCACAGCAGGTCGTCTTCTGTGCCGTCCATTTTATTGCTGATGCCTGTCTTCAAAAAACTCTTGATGATCATTTCTTTTGGTATGTCTTCCCATGATGTTTTAACCCAGGATGTCACGAGAGATAGGCCAGGTTTCTTGAGGTTTCCTTTTGCAGTCAAATCTTTGTCATCGGATTTCATCCAGGTAATCCACTTTTCCCTGACTCTGTCTTTGAAGGGTTTGTTTAAAACGACATCTAGTGGCTGAAGAATAGAGGTTAGTCCACCTGGAATCACAGCTTGAAATGTTTTTAGACTTTTCAGTTTGTCCTTCACAGTGTCTGTCAGGTGTGAGCGGAACTGGTCCCATACAAGCATGGATTTCTTCAGTAGTGCGCCTGGTCTAGTATTCCAAACTTTATTTAACCATAAAATGATGCCCTTTTCATCCATCCATCCTTTAGGATGACAATGGATCACGACCCCTGGTGGAAATTGAACTCCTTTTGGAATAGTCTTTCTTTTAAAAATCAACATTGGTTTAAGTTTAAAACCGTCTGCCATACAGGATAACACAACGGTAAAATGAGTTTTCTCATGGCCTGTGGTTCTAATCTGGACTGTGTGCTTCCCTTTGCTGTCAATTGTCCTGTTGCCTGGTAGGTCAAAACACATGGGGGTCTCATCCATATTGCCTATCTGTGAAAGTTCAAAATTAATCTGCTTGCGTTGGTTGATTATAAAGGTATGGAATGAAGCGATCTTCTCTTCTAAATCATTAGGCAGCTTCTGTGCTATCTTTGTTCTCTGGCGTATTGAAAGTCCATGCCTTTTCATAAACTTTTGTGTCCATCCATTAGAGGCTTTGAAGTTTGAATCTTTGCAAAACTTTTGGGCTTGAAGTCTAACGTGGAGTGATGTGACGATGTACCCACTACTTCTTTGGTCAATGATCCATTCATAAAGTTCCTTCTCCATGTCTGGGTACATGGCTTGTCTCCCTCGTTGTGCTTTTTTGTTTTATTCATATCTTTCAGGACGACTTTCTGTTTTCTCCATTCTCTAACATTCGTCTCTGGTACAGTGAATTCTCGGCTAGTTGCTCGATTTCCGTGAATTTCAGCATGATCAACAACCTTGAGCTTGAATGAAGCGTCATATGCAGAACGTTTTCTCTTGATACCCTGAGTTGCCATTTTTTCTTCGCCCTCGCGTACAGTGAGCGGCTGCAGCCCGGAAAAGGCACAGTGCGAACTCACAATTCACCTGCGCCCTCAATGGACCGGCCGCCACTGCCACCCCACCCCAGCCCTCGTTTATAACGCGCACCCAAACTTTGATTTCTTTTTTTGGTAGAAAATTTTGCGCGTTATACTCGAATAAATACGGTACATTAACCTAATCACAATGTAATGCTTTCCCAGAAGTCTCTGTAAGATTATTGTGGACATTTTTGTCCTATCTAAAAAGGTATCACTTATTCTTGGTTTTGTAGTTCTCAAAACTGTGTATTTGTGTCTGCAGCATACAGGTCGCAGGGACAGTAAACATGTTCTAAAATAAACAAAGCTGAGAAATAAACGGTGCATAAAACCACATTTTTTTCTTTCATGATTCAGATAGAGCAAACAATTTTAAACAACTTTCCAACCTCGGTTTAGCTTTTAACAAAGAATACCAAAAGAAAAAAGCAAAATTGCATGCCATATCGGAATCATGAAAGTTTAAAGGGATATAAAACCCAATGTATTCCTTTCATGATTCAGATAGAGCATGGCATTTTAAGCAACTTTTTAATTTACTCCTATTATCATTTTTTCTTTGTTCTCTTGGTATCTTTATTTGAAAGGCAGGAATGTAAGCTTAGGAGCCAGCCCATTTTGGTTCAGCACCTGGGTAGCACTTGCTGATTGGTGGCTAAATGTTGCTTAAAATTGCATGCTCTATCTGAATTGAAAGAAAAAAAGTTGGGTTTAGTATCCCTTTAATTTTGATTAGGCTGTCCCTTTATATACATGTGCCGTGCACCAGCATTTTAAACACAGCACTTGCCCAGAGAGCCTAAGTTGCTTGTACCATCTGGTAATGACTCAATTTGAGAATTGCTGACATGATACAAGCCCCACTGGCACCCTAAGCAAGGCTGTGTTTAAAATGCAGGTGCACAATGCATATTTAAATACACTTTTGAAACCGCTATAGCTTTAACTAGAAGCATTTTTGCCAAGGCATGTATATTACAATTATGTTTCTATTTAAAGATGTAATTCATCTATGCGCATTGCAGAATGCGTTACCAATGATCCATTTTACCTGCTGGAATGAATTTAATTGTTTACAGATCGCTTTTCCCTTGGTTGTGACATTTTAAAATAGCTGGTTTTGCATGTTGCATCCCCACCTATAATGAACATTTCAATACTTAAGTAATGGTTATAGAAAGTCTATGAAAACAAAAAGGCTTATAAATAAATTTCTCCAGTGGGGGGTTGAACAGAGATACCAACATGTTAATTGGACTCACTGTGTATATTGAAATAAGATGAGGATTTAAAGACATAAGCAAAAGAGGGGTCTGATCTCCCTGGAAAGACAGCCCATTTTATTGGGTTGTGGTTTAAATTAACAGAGATTCAAAAGAAGTGCAGCCACTCCTCCCCCGTGCAAGCTGTTGTAAGGTAACTGCCAAAACCTTAGTAGAGCAAATACAAAACAGAAGTCCGCAGCACTGTCCAGGCTTTATATAAAAGACCTTTATTTCAACAAGATACAACGTTTATTTCAAAAAAAGATACAACGTTTGGGGTCAACACCCTTAATCATGTTTAAATTAACATAAACAGCTATAAACAGCTATTTCATATCCAAAAATAAACTAATGGAACACTTTTCTATACAGTTTATACTCTGCAGCCGGTATAAAAAGTCGTAGGAAACACATTAAAGGAATTTTACAGTACATTGACCCTTTAAAGTAACAGAATACTGTAAAATATTCACCCCTTTAATTTTTTTCCCGTTATCCATTTTTTCTTCTGGAGTTTATTGAATTGTTCACAAATACCTCATTTATTTAGGCATTTGAAATAGCTGCTTTTGTCTGCGGTATCCCACCCGATACTAAAATATCAATACGTAAGAATTGGCTATAGAAAAAACATAATTTATGCTTACCTGATAAATTCCTTTCTCCTGTAGTGTAGTCAGTCCACGGGTCATCCATTACTTATGGGATTATATCTCCTCCCTAACAGGAAGTGCAAGAGGATCACCCAAGCAGAGCTGCTATATAGCTCCTCCCCTCTACGTCATACCCAGTCATTCGACCGAAACCAAACGAGAAAGGAGAAACTATAGGGTGCAGTGGTGACTGGAGTTTAATTTAAAATTTAGACCTGCCGTAAAAACAGGGCGGGCCGTGGACTGACTACACTACAGGAGAAAGGAATTTATCAGGTAAGCATAAATTATGTTTTCTCCTGTTAAGTGTAGTCAGTCCACGGGTCATCCATTACTTATGGGATACCAATACCAAAGCTAAAAGTACACGGATGACGGGAGGGACAGGCAGGACCTTTACACGGAAGGAACCACTGCCTGAAGAACCTTTCTCCCAAAAACAGCCTCCGAAGAAGCAAAAGTGTCAAATTTGTAAAATTTTGAAAAGGTGTGAAGTGAAGACCAAGTCGCAGCCTTGCAAATCTGTTCAACAGAGGCCTCATTTTTAAAGGCCCAAGTGGAAGCCACAGCTCTGGTAGAATGAGCTGTAATTCTTTCAGGAGGCTGCTGTCCAGCAGTCTCATAGGCTAAACGTATTATGCTACGAAGCCAGAAGGAGAGAGAGGTAGCCAAAGCCTTTTGACCTCTCCTCTGTCCAGAATAAACGACAAACAAGGAAGAAGTTTGTCGAAAATCTTTAGTTGCCTGCAAATAGAATTTCAGGGCACGGACGACGTCCAGATTGTGCAGAAGTCGTTCCTTCTTTGAGGAAGGATTAGGGCACAATGAAGGAACAACAATCTCTTGATTGATATTCTTGTTAGTGACTACCTTAGGTAAGAACCCAGGTTTAGTACGCAGAACTACCTTGTCTGAATGAAAAAATCAGATAAGGAGAATCACAATGTAAGGCTGATAACTCAGAGACTCTTCGAGCCGAGGAAATAGCCATTAAGAACAGAACTTTCCAAGATAACAGCTTGATATCAATGGAATGAAGGGGTTCAAACGGAACACCCTGTAAAACGTTAAGAACTAAGTTTAAGCTCCATGGCGGAGCAACAGTTTTAAACACAGGCTTAATCCTGGCCAAAGCCTGACAAAAAGCCTGAACGTCTGGAACTTCTGACAGACGCTTGCGTAAAAGAATGGACAGAGCTGAGAACTGTCCCTTTAACGAACTAGCAGATAAACCCTTTTCTAAGCCTTCTTGTAGAAAAGACAATATCCTAGGAATCCTAACCTTACTCCATGAGTAACTCTTGGATTCGCACCAATGTAAGTATTTACGCCATATTTTATGATATTTTCCTGGTAACAGGTTTCCTAGCCTGTATTAAGGTACTCCATGCAGTCAGCCTCAGAGAAATTAGATTTGGATGTTTGAAAGGACCCTGAACCAGAAGGTCCTGTCTCAGAGGCAGAGACCATGGTGGACAGGACGACATGTCCACTAGATCTGCATACCAGGTCCTGCGTGGCCACGCAGGCGCTATTAGAATCACCGATGCTCTCTCCTGTTTGATCCTGGCAATCAGTCGAGGAAGTATCGGGAAGGGTGGAAACACATAAGCCATGTTGAAGACCCAAGGTGCTGTCAGAGCATCTATCAGAACCGCTCTCGGGTCCCTGGACCTTGATCCGTAACAAGGAAGCTTGGCGTTCTGGCGAGACGCCATGAGATCCAGATCTGGTTTGCCCCAACGCCAAAGCAGTTGTGCAAATACCTCCGGGTGAAGTTCCCACTGCCCCGGATGAAAAGTCTGGCGACTTAGGAAATCCGCCTCCCAGTTCTCCACGCCTGGGATGTGGATCGCTGACAGGTGGCAAGAGTGAGACTCTGCCCAGCGAATTATCTTTGAGACTTCCATCATCGCTAGGGAACTCCTTGTCCCTCCCTGATGGTTGATGTAAGCCACAGTCGTGATGTTGTCCGACTGGAACCTGATGAACCTCAGAGTTGCTAGCTGAGGCCAAGCCAGAAGAGCATTGAGAACTGCTCTTAATTCCAGAATGTTTATTGGAAGGAGACTCTCCTCCTGAGTCCATGATCCCTGAGCCCTCAGGGAATTCCAGACAGCGCCCCAACCTAGTAGGCTGGCGTCTGTTGTTACAATTGTCCAATCTGGCCTGCTGAAGGGCATCCCCCTGGACAGATGTGGTCGAGAAAGCCACCATAGAAGAGAATCTCTGGTCTCTTGATCCAGATTCAGCATAGGGGATAAATCTGAGTAATCCCCATTCCACTGACTTAGCATGCACAATTGTAGTGGTCTGAGATGCAGGCGTGCAAAAGGTACTATGTCCATTGCCGCTACCATTAAGCCGATTACCTCCATGCATTGAGCCACTGACGGGTGTTGAATGGAATGAAGGACACAGCAAGCATTTAGAAGTTTTGTTAACCTGTCTTCTGTCAGGTAAATTTTCATTTCTACAGAATCTATAAGAGTCCCCAAGAAGGGAACTCTTGTGAGTGGCAATAGAGAACTCTTTTCTACGTTCACCTTCCACCCATGCAACCTTAGAAATGCCAGAACCAACTCTGTATGAGACTTGGCAGTCTGGAAACTTGACGCTTGTATCAGAATGTCGTCTAGGTACGGAGCTACCGAAATTCCTTGCGGTCTTAGTACCGCCAGAAGAGAGCCCAGAACCTTTGTAAAGATTCTTGGAGCCGTGGCTAACCCGAAGGGAAGAGCTACAAACTGGTAATGCCTGTTTAGGAAGGCAAACCTTAGGTACCGATAATGATCCTTGTGAATCGGTATGTGAAGGTAGGCATCCTTTAAATCCACTGTGGTCATGTATTGACCCCTTTGGATCATAGGTAAGATTGTCCGAATAGTTTCCATTTTGAACGATGGAACTCTTAGAAATTTGTTTAGGATCTTTAAGTCCAAAATTGGTCGGAAGGTTCCCTCTTTTTTGGGAACCACAAACAGATTTGAGTAAAACCCTTGTCCGTGCTCCGACCGCGGAACTGGATGGATCACTCCCATTAGTAAAAGATCTTGTACACAGCGTAGAAACGCTTCTCTCTTTATCTGGTTTGCTGACAACCTTGAAAGATGAAATCTCCCTTTTGGAGGAGAAGCTTTGAAGTCCAGAAGATATCCCTGAGATATGATCTCTAACGCCCAGGGATCCTGGACATCTCTTGCCCAAGCCTGGGCGAAGAGAGAAAGTCTGCCCCCCACTAGATCCGTTTCCGGATCGGGGGCCCTCACTTCATGCTGTCTTAGGGGCAGCAGCAGGCTTCCTGGCCTGCTTGCCCTTGTTCCAGGACTGGTTAGGTTTCCAGCCCTGTCTGTAGCGAGCAACAGTTCCTTCCTGTCTTGGAGCGGAGGAAGTTGATGCTGCTCCTGCCTTGAAGTTACGAAAGGCACGAAAATTAGACTGTTTAGCCCTTGGTTTGGCCCTGTCTTGAGGCAGGGCATGGCCCTTACCTCCAGTAATGTCAGCAATAATTTCTTTCAAACCGGGCCCGAATAATGTCTGCCCTTTGAAAGGTATGTTAAGCAATTTAGATTTAGAAGTCACATCGGCTGACCAGGATTTAAGCCACAGCGCTCTGCGCGCTTGAATGGCGAATCCGGAATTCTTAGCCGTAAGTTTAGTTAAGTGTACTACGGCATCGGAAATAAATGAATTAGCTAGCTTAAGGACTCTAAGCTTGTCTGTAATCTCATCCAATGTAGCTGAGCTAATGGTCTCTTCTAGAGACTCAAACCAGAATGCCGCCGCAGCCGTGACAGGCGCAATGCATGCAAGGGGTTGTAATATAAAACCTTGTTGAACAAACATTTTCTTAAGGTAACCCTCTAACTTTTTATCCATTGGATCTGAAAAAGCACAGCTATCCTCCACCGGGATAGTGGTGCGCTTAGCCAGAGTAGAAACTGCTCCCTCCACCTTAGGGACCGTCTGCCATAAGTCCCGTGTGGTGGCGTCTATTGGAAACATTTTTCTAAATATAGGAGGGGGAGAAAAGGGCACACCAGGTCTATCCCACTCCTTGTTAATAATTTCTGTAAGCCTTTTAGGAATAGGAAAAACGTCAGTACACGTCGGTACCGCAAAATATTTATCCAGCCTACACATTTTCTCTGGAATTGCAACCGTGTTACAATCATTCAGAGCCGCTAATACCTCCCCTAGCAATACACGGAGGTTCTCAAGCTTAAATTTTAAATTTTAAATGTCTGAGTCCAGTTTACTTGGATCAGATCCGTCACCCACAGAATGAAGCTCTCCGTCCTCATGTTCTGCAAATTGTGACGCAGTATCAGACATGGCTCTAATATTATCAGCGCACTCTGTTCTCATCCCAGAGTGGTCGCGTTTACCCCTAAATTCTGGCAATTTAGATAATACTTCAGTAATAACATTAGCCATGTCTTGCAAAGTGATTTGTATGGGCCGCCCTGATGTACTTGGCGCCACAATATCACGCACCTCCTGAGCGGGAGACGAAGGTACTGACACGTGAGGAGAGTTAGTCGGCATAACTTCCCCCTCGTTGTCTGGTGAAATTTTCTTTACATGTACAGATTGGCTTTTATTTAAAGTAGCATCAATGCAATTAGTACACAAATTTCTATTGGGCTCCACATTGGCCTTTAAACATATTGCACAAAGAGTTTCCTCTGTGTCAGACATGTTTAACAAACTAGCAATGAAACTAGCAAGCTTGGAAAATACTTTTGAAATAAATTTACAAGCAATATAAAAACGTTACTGTGCCTTTAAGAAGCACAAATAAACTGTCACAGTTGAAATAACAATGAACCAAATTAGTTATAGCAACCAAATTTTCACAGTAAATGCATTAAGTTAGCAAAGGATTGCACCCACCAGCAAATGGATGATTAACCCCTTAGTACCCAAAAAAACGGATAACAGATTAATATAAACGTTTTATCACAGTCAAAAGCACAGTCTCACAGGTCTGCTGTGAGTGATTACCTCCCTCAAAACTAGTTTTGGAGACCCCTGGGCTCTGTAGAGACGTCCTGGACCATGGAGGAAGGAATAGGAAGACTGTGACTGAATTCTTACTGCGCAATAAAGCGCCAAAATAGGCCCCTCCCACTCATATTATAACAGTGGGGAAGCCCAGTAAACTGATTTAATTCATAAATAAACGACAGCCATGTGGAAAAATAATGCCCAAAAAGTTTTATCACCAAGTACCTCAGAGAAAAACGATTAACATGCCAGTAAATGTTTTAAAAATAAAATTATGAAATGATATTAATAAGCCTGCTGCTAGTCGCTTTCGCTGCAGTGGGGGCTCAAATATAAAAGTTAAATGTATACAGTATTTTCTTAGTGAAGTTCCATTCCCCAGAAATACCTCAGTGTAAACATACATACATATCAACCTGATACCAGTCGCTACTACTGCATTTAAGGCTGCACTTACATTATATGGGTATTAGCAGTATTTTCTCAGTCAATTCCATTCCTTAGAAAATAATATACTGCAACATACCTCTTTGCAGGTGAACCCTGCCCGCTGTCCCCTGTTCTGAAGTTACCTCACTCCTCAGAATGGCCGAGAACAGCAAATGGATCTTAGTTACGACCGCTAAAATCATACACAAACTCAGGCAGATTCTTCTTCTAATGCTGCCTGAGAAAAAAACAACACACTCCGGTGCTGTTTAAAATAACAAACTTTTGATTGAAGATATAAAAACTAATTTTAATAACCACAGTCCTCTCACACGTCCTATCTATTAGTTAGGTGCAAGAGAATGACTGGGTATGACGTAGAGGGGAGGAGCTATATAGCAGCTCTGCTTGGGTGATCCTCTTGCACTTCCTGTTAGGGAGGAGATATAATCCCATAAGTCATGGATGACCCGTGGACTGACTACACTTAACAGGAGAAACATAATTTATGTAAGAACTTACCTGATAAATTCATTTCTTTCATATTGGCAAGTCTCCATGAGCTAGTGACGTATGGGATATACAATCCTACCAGGAGGGGCAAAGTTTCCCAAACCTTAAAAAGCCTATAAATACACCCCTCACCACACCCACAATTCAGTTTAACGAATAGCCAAGAAAAGGAGTGATAAAGAAAGGAGTAAAAAGCATCAACAAAGGAATTTAGAAATAATTGTGCTTTATACAAAAATCATAACCACCATAAAAAAGGGGTGGGCCTCATGGACTCTTGCCAATATGAAAGAAATTAATTTTATCAGGTAAGTTCTTACATAAATTATGTTTTCTTTCATGTAATTGGCAAGAGTCCATGAGCTAGTGACGTATTGGATAGCAATACCCAAGATGTGGAACTCCACGCAAGAGTCACTAGAGAGGGAGGGATACAAATTAAAAACAGCCATTTTCCGCTGAAAAAAATAATCCACAACCCAAAATATAAGTTAATTCTCATAAATGTGAGGAAAAAAACTGAAATCAAAAGCAGAAAAATCAAACTGAAACCGCTGCCTGAAGAACTTTTCTACCAAAAACTGCTTCCGAAGAAGCAAATACATCAAAATGGTAGAATTTAGTAAATGTATGCAAAGAAGACCAAGTAGCAGCTTTTGCAAATCTGATCAACTAAAGCTTCATTCTTAAAAGCCCAGGAAGTGGAAACTGATCTAGTAGAATGAGCTGTAATTCTCTGAGGCGGGACTTGACCCGACTCCAAATAGGCTTGATGAATCAAAAGGCCAAAGAAACGGCAGAAGCCTTCTGACCTTTCCTGGAACCAGAAAAGATAACAAATAGACTTGAAGTCTTCCTGAAATCTTTAGTAGCTTCAAAATAATATTTCAAAGCTCTCACCACATCCAAAGAATGTAAAGATCTTTCCAAAGAATTCTTAGGATTAGGACACAAAGAAGGGACAACAATTTCTCTATTAATGTTGTTAGAATTTACAACCTTAGGTAGGAATTTAAATGAAGTCCGCAAAACTGCCTTATCCTGATGAAAAATCAGAAAAGGAGATTCACAAGAAAGAGCGGATAATTCAGAAACTCTTCTAGCAGAAGAGATGGCCAAAAGATACAACACTTTCCAAGAAAGTAGTTTAATGTCTAAAGAATGCATAGGCTCAAACGGAGGAGCCTGTCAAGCCTTCAAAACCAAATTAAGACTCCAAGGAGGAGAGATTGATTTAATGACAGGCTTGATACGAACCAAAGCCTGCACAAAACAATGAATATCAGGAAGTCTAGCAATCTTTCTATGAAATAAAACAGAAAGAGCAGAGATTTGTCCTTTCAAGGAACTTGCAGACAAACCTTTATCCAAACCATCCTGAAGAAACTGTAAAATTCTAGGAATTCGAAATTTAGAATGCCAAGAGAATTTATAAAAAGAACACCATGAAATGTAAGACTTCCAAACTCGATAATAAATCTTTCTAGAAACAGATTTACGAGCCTGCAACATAGTATTAATCACTGAGTCAGAGAAACCTCTATGACTAAGCGTTCAATTTCTATACCTTCAAATTTAATGATTTGAGATCCTGATGGAAAAACGGACCTTGAGATAGAAGGTCTGGCCTTAATGGAATTGGCCAAGGTTGGCAACTGGACATCCGAACAAGATCCGCATACCAAAACCTGTGAGGCCATGCTGGAGCCACCAGCAGCACAAACGATTGCTCCATGATGATTCTGGAGATCACTCTTGGAAGAAGAACTAGAGGCGGGAAAATATAAGCAGGCCGATAACACCAAGGAAGTGTCAATGCATCCACTGCTTCCGCCTGAGGAACCCTGGACCTGGACAGGTACCTAGGAAGTTTTTTTTTTGTTTAGATGAGATGCCATCAGATCTATTTCTGGAAGCCCCCACATCTGAACAATTTGAGAAAACAAATCTGGGTGGAGAGACCATTCTCCCGGATGTAAAGTCTGACGACTGAGGTAATCAGCTTCCCAATTGTCTATAACTGGGATATGAACCGCAGAAATTAGACAGAAGCTGGATTCTGCCCAAACAAGTATCCGAGATACTTCTTTCATAGCTTGAGGACTGCGAGTTCCACCCTGATGATTGACATATGCCACAGTTGTGATATTGTCTGTCTGAAAACAAATTAACGGTTCTCTCTTCAACAGAGGCCAAGACTAAAGGGCTCTGAAAATCGCGTGGAGTTTCAAAATATTGATTGGTAATCTCGCCTCTTGAGACTTCCAAACCCATTGTGCTGTCAGAGATCACCAAACAGCTCTCCAACCTGAAAGACTCGCATCCGTTGTGATCACAGTCCAGGTTGGACGAACGAAAGAGGCCCCTAAAATTATACGATGGTGATCTAACCACCAAGTCAGAGAAAGTCGAACATTGGGATTTAAGGATATTAGTTGTGATATCCTTGTATAATCCCTGCACCACTGGTTCAGCATACAAAGCTTCCATGCACATAGCTACTGAAGGGAATGACTGAGACTGAAAGTTCCAACAGGCTGCAACCAATTTCAAACGTCTCTTGTCTGTTAGTGACAAAGTCATGGACACTGAATCTATCTGGAAGCCTAAAAAGGTTACCTTTGTCTGAGGAATCAAAGAACTTTTTGGTAAATTGATCCTCCAACCATGTCTTCAAAAACACTAGTTGATTCGTGTGAGATTCTGCAGAACGTAAAGACCGAGCGAGTACCAAGATATCGTCCAAATAAGGAAATACCGCAATACCCCGCTCTCTGATTACAGAGAGTAGGGCACCTAGAACCTTTGAAAAGATTCTTGGAGCTGTCGCTAGGCCAAAAGGAAGAGCAACAAATTGGTAATGCTTGTCTAGAAAAGAGAATCTCAGGAACTGATAGTGATCTGGATGAATCGGACTATTAAGATATGCATCCTGTAACGCTATTGTGGACATATAATGCCCTTGCTGAACAAAAGGCAGAATAGTCCTTATAGTCACCGTTTTGAAAGTTGGTACTCTTACATATCGATTCAAAATCTTTAGATCCAAAACTGGTCTGAATGAATTCTCTTTCTTTGGGACAATGAAAAGATTTGATTAAAATCCCAGACCCTGTTCCTGAAACGGAACTGGCATGATTACCTCTGATAACTTCAGGTCTGAAACAGAGAGACAATACTCTGAATCCAATGATTTTGGACCGAATTGATCCAAACATTTTTGAAAAATTTTAATCTGCCCCCTACCAGCTGAGCTGGAATGAGGGCCACACCTTCATGCTGACTTGGGGGCTGGTTTTGATCTCTTAAATGGCTTGGATTTATTCCAATTTGAAGAAGGATTCCAATTGGAAGCAGATTCCTTGGGGGAAGGATTAGGTTAATGTTCCTTATTTTGTCGAAAGGAACGAAAACGGTTAGAAGCTTTAGATTTACCATTAGGTCTTTTATCCTGAGGCAAAAAAACTCCCTTCCCCCCAGTGACAGTTGAAATGATTGAATCCAACTGAGAACCAAATAATTTATTACCTTGGAAAGAGAGAGATAGCAATCTGGACTTAGAAGTCATATCAGTATTCCAAGATTTGAGCCACAAAGCTCTTCTAGCTAAAATAGCTAAAGACATAGATTTAACATCAATTTTGATAATATAAAAAATGGCATCACACATTAAATTATTAGCATGTTGAATCAACTACAATGCTAGACAAATCATGATCCGATACTTGTTGCGCTAAAGTTTCCAACCAAAAAGTTGAAGCAGCTGCAACATCAGCCAAAGAAATTGCAGGCCTAAGAAGATGATCTGAATATAAATAAGCTTTCCTTAGATAAGATTCAAGTTTCCTATCTAAAGGATCTTTAAAAGAAGTACTATCTTCCGTAGGAATAGTAGTACGTTTAGCAAGAGTAGAGATAGCCCCATCAACTTTGTGGATCTTTTCCCAAAACTCCAATCTAACTGCTGGCAAAGGATATCATTTTTTTAAACCTTGAAGAAGGAATAAAAGTACCAGGTCTATTCCATTCTTTAGAAATCATATCAGAAATAGCGTCAGGAACTGGAAAAACCTCTGGAATAACCACAGGAGGTTTATAAAAAGAATTTAAACGTTTACTAGTTTTAATATCTAATGTAAAAAACACTTCTTTTAACAAAATAAGAGGATTTATCAGTGTCAATATCTGAGGCAGGATCTTCTGAATCAGATAGATCCTCGTCAGAGAAGGATAATTCAGTATGTTGCTGGTCATTTGAAATTTCATCAACCTTATGAGAAGTTTTGAAAGACCTTTTACGTTTATTAGAAGGCGGAATGGCAGAAAAAGCCTTCTGAATAGAATCAGAAATAAATTCTTTTAAATTTACAGGTATATCTTGTGCATTAGATGTTGAGGGAACAGCAACAGGTAATTAACTACTACTGATGGATACATTCTCTGCATGTAAAAGTTTATCATGACAACCATTACAAACCACAGCTGGAGGTATAACCCCCACAAGTTTACAACAAATACACTTAGCTTTGGTAGAACTGTTATCAGGCCGCAGGGTTCCAACTGTGATTTCTGAGACAGGATCAGGAAGCAAATAGAAATGGGGTCTTAAATAATGAAAATAATTGGCGCCAAATATGACGCACAACAAACAGAAAAATATTTTTTGGTGCGAAAAACCTCTGGAAACGACACACTTGCGTCATAGATGACGCAACCTTGTGAAAGGAAAGGAAATTACGAACTTGCGTCAATGAACGTAACTACACGCCAAAAAAAACTTGCGCCAAGAATGATGCAATAAACTCTGGCATTTTGCGCCCTCGCAAGCCTAATTCTGCTCGCGAATTTAAAAGACAGTCAATTAGAAAAAAAGACTATACCCCAGGTAAGAAATACATTTTTCATAAAAAAGCATTTCCCAGATATGAAACTGACAGTCTGCAAAAGGAAATATACTGAAAACCTGAATCATGGCAAATATAAGTACAATACATATATTTAGAACTTTATATAAATACATAAAGTGCCAAACCATAGCGGAGAGTGTCTTAAGTAATGAAAACATACTTCCCAAAAGACACCCATCCACATATAGCAGATAGCCAAACCAATACTGAAACGGTTATCAGTAGAGGTAATGGTATATAAGAGTATATCGTCGATCTGAAAAGGGAGGTAGAAGATGAATCTCTACGACCGATAACAGAGAACCTATGAAATAGATCCCCGTGAGGAAAACCATTGCATTCAATAGGTGATACTCCCTTCACATCCCTCCTACATTCACTGTACTCTTAGAGGAATCGGGCTTCAAAATGCTGAGAAGCGAATATCAACGTAGAAATCTTAGCACAAACTTACTTCACCACCTTCATAGGAGGCAAAGTTTGTAAAACTGAATTGTGGGTTTGGTGAGGGGTGTATTTATAGGCATTTTGAGGTTTGGGAAACTTTGCCCCTACTGGTAGGATTGTATATCCCATACATCACTCGCTCATGGACTCTTGCCAATTACATGAAAGAAAGCTATGTATACATAACCAGAAGAAGAATGTACACTCCCAGTCATAAAATGTTAATTTTCAATTGTTTTCTCTAAGTATTGGGCTTTGGTATACAGACAGAGATAAAAAAAATTAAGCATTTAGACATACAGAAAGTTGAAAGCTAAGGAGGTCTGATTTCCCTACAATCTCAGCCCAATGTAATGGGTTGTGGTTTCAAAGAACAAAACCAGCTATTTCATATACAAAAAATAAAAATAAAACAATTTCTCATACATTTCATACTCTGCAGCCGGAAACACATTATGAGGAAACCACTTGCAGTTCCCTGTCCCTTTAATAAATATAGGGAAGTGTGTGCTTATTTGAGTGATCACAAGAAATCACAAATGCAATTAAAAGTATAGCAAATTTACTCAATGCAGGACAGCTTTCTCTTGAACAAATGGTTTTATATTTTCCCCCAATTATTTACACATGTATGTTACAAAAAATGTGAAACAAAAATACCTTGGACGAATTTAAAGTTGCTATTAATAGGAAGAATCTCTTCACCAGAGTTTTTCACTTGAGGGTGGATGATCAGCCTTAAAAGGAAAGAAAAAAAACAGGATACTCGTTAACCAAGCAAGAAAAGACACTGTGTATTGTCATGCATATGTGAAAAGTAAATATTCACTGCAATTTCTGAAACAAGAGACGACTGGAAGCTGAAAATCAGTCACCTAAACAAAGTTTAAATTGAATGTCAAGTCACGTTCACCCCTCTTCCTCATCTTGTTAATTACCGAAAATAAACGTTAGTTTAAGTCATCATTTTTTTATAATTTAAGAATAAACCATAATCGAAGGATTTATAACCCTACTTCGCTTACTTTCTTCCTCCGCCCGCCATCTTGTCCCTCGTATCTAATTTGATTGACATTGCCTTTAACGAATTATAGCTCATACCCCGTGGCGTCCAGCCCCTTTTTGCACACGTAACGCGATCAAACTGCGCATGCGTTCCCTAACAAATCGTCATTG
The DNA here is from genome assembly GCF_027579735.1 of Bombina bombina. Classification (NCBI taxonomy): domain Eukaryota; kingdom Metazoa; phylum Chordata; class Amphibia; order Anura; family Bombinatoridae; genus Bombina; species Bombina bombina. Next base: position 822,783,441 of record NC_069499.1, on the reverse strand, counting down.
ACAATCCATGCTCGTTCACGTGTAGCGCATGCGCAAACAGTTCCTAACACCTAACGCATGCGCAATGTCTATCTACCTGTCAACCACGATCCCCCGCCGCAATCCCTAATAACAGAATTTATGTTTACCTGATAAATTTCTTTCTCCAACGGTGTGTCCGGTCCACGGCGTCATCCTTACTTGTGGGATATTCTCTTCCCCAACAGGAAATGGCAAAGAGCCCAGCAAAGCTGGTCACATGATCCCTCCTAGGCTCCGCCTACCCCAGTCATTCGACCGACGTTAAGGAGGAATATTTGCATAGGAGAAACCATATGGTACCGTGGTGACTGTAGTTAAAGAAAATAAAATATCAGACCTGATTAAAAAAACCAGGGCGGGCCGTGGACCGGACACACCGTTGGAGAAAGAAATTTATCAGGTAAACATAAATTCTGTTTTCTCCAACATAGGTGTGTCCGGTCCACGGCGTCATCCTTACTTGTGGGAACCAATACCAAAGCTTTAGGACACGGATGAAGGGAGGGAGCAAATCAGGTCACCTAAATGGAAGGCACCACGGCTTGCAAAACCTTTCTCCCAAAAATAGCCTCAGAAGAAGCAAAAGTATCAAACTTGTAAAATTTGGTAAAAGTGTGCAGTGAAGACCAAGTCGCTGCCCTACATATCTGATCAACAGAAGCCTCGTTCTTGAAGGCCCATGTGGAAGCCACAGCCCTAGTGGAATGAGCTGTGATTCTTTCGGGAGGCTGCCGTCCGGCAGTCTCGTAAGCCAATCTGATGATGCTTTTAATCCAAAAAGAGAGAGAGGTAGAAGTTGCTTTTTGACCTCTCCTTTTACCTGAATAAACAACAAACAAGGAAGATGTTTGTCTAAAATCCTTTGTAGCATCTAAATAGAATTTTAGAGCGCGAACAACATCCAAATTGTGCAACAAACGTTCCTTCTTTGAAACTGGTTTTGGACACAGAGAAGGTACGATAATCTCCTGGTTAATGTTTTTGTTAGAAACAACTTTTGGAAGAAAACCAGGTTTAGTACGTAAAACCACCTTATCTGCATGGAACACCAGATAAGGAGGAGAACACTGCAGAGCAGATAATTCTGAGACTCTTCTAGCAGAAGAAATCGCAACTAAAAACAAAACTTTCCAAGATAATAACTTAATATCAACGGAATGTAAGGGTTCAAATGGAACCCCCTGAAGAACTGAAAGAACTAAATTGAGACTCCAAGGAGGAGTCAAAGGTTTGTAAACAGGCTTGATTCTAACCAGAGCCTGAACAAAGGCTTGAACATCTGGCACAGCTGCCAGCTTTTTGTGAAGTAATACCGACAAGGCAGAAATCTGTCCCTTCAGGGAACTTGCAGATAATCCTTTTTCCAATCCTTCTTGAAGGAAGGATAGAATCCTAGGAATCTTAACCTTGTCCCAAGGGAATCCTTTAGATTCACACCAACAGATATATTTTTTCCAAATTTTGTGGTAAATCTTTCTAGTCACAGGCTTTCTGGCCTGAACAAGAGTATCGATAACAGAATCTGAGAATCCTCGCTTCGATAAAATCAAGCGTTCAATCTCCAAGCAGTCAGCTGGAGTGAAACCAGATTCGGATGTTCGAACGGACCCTGAACAAGAAGGTCTCGTCTCAAAGGTAGCTTCCAAGGTGGAGCCGATGACATATTCACCAGATCTGCATACCAAGTCCTGCGTGGCCACGCAGGAGCTATCAAGATCACCGACGCCCTCTCCTGCTTGATCCTGGCTATCAGCCTGGGGATGAGAGGAAATGGCGGGAACACATAAGCTAGTTTGAAGGTCCAAGGTGCTACTAGTGCATCCACTAGAGCCGCCTTGGGATCCCTGGATCTGGCCCCGTAGCAAGGAACTTTGAAGTTCTGACGAGAGGCCATCAGATCCATGTCTGGAATGCCCCACAGGTGAGTGACTTGGGCAAAGATTTCCGGATGGAGTTCCCACTCCCCCGGATGCAATGTCTGCCGACTCAGAAAATCCGCTTCCCAATTTTCCACTCCTGGGATGTGGATAGCAGACAGGTGGCAGGAGTGAGACTCCGCCCAAAGAATAATTTTGGTTACTTCTTCCATCGCTAGGGAACTCCTTGTTCCCCCCTGATGGTTGATGTACGCAACAGTCGTCATGTTGTCTGATTGAAACCGTATGAACCTGGTCCTCGCAAGCTGGGGCCAGGCCTGGAGAGCATTGAATATCGCTCTCAGTTCCAGAATATTTATCGGTAGAAGAGATTCTTCCCGAGACCAAAGACCCTGAGCTTTCAGGGATCCCCAGACCGCGCCCCAGCCTATCAGACTGGCGTCGGTCGTGACAATGACCCACTCTGGTCTGTGGAACATCATCCCTTGAGACAGATTGTCCAGGGACAGCCACCAACGGAGTGAGTCTCTGGTCTTCTGATTTACTTGTATCTTCGGAGACAAGTCTGTATAGTCCCCATTCCACTGACTGAGCATGCACAGTTGTAATGGTCTTAGATGAATGCGCGCAAAAGGAACTATGTCCATCGCCGCCACCATCAACCCGATCACTTCCATGCACTGAGCTATGGAAGGAAGAGGAACGGAATGAAGTATCCGACAAGAGACCAGAAGCTTTGTTTTTCTGGCCTCTGTTAGAAAGATCCTCATTTCTAAGGAGTCTATAATTGTTCCCAAGAAGGGAACCCTTGTTGACGGGGATAGAGAACTCTTTTCCACGTTCACTTTCCAGCCGTGAGATCTGAGAAAGGCCAGGACAATGTCCGTGTGAGCCTTTGCTTGAGGAAGGGACGACGCTTGAATCAGAATGTCGTCCAGGTAAGGTACTACTGCAATGCCCCTTGGTCTTAGCACCGCTAGAAGGGACCCTAGTACCTTTGTGGAAATCCTTGGAGCAGTGGCTAATCCGAAAGGAAGCGCCACGAACTGGTAATGTTTGTCCAGGAATGCAAACCTTAGGAACCGATGATGTTCCTTGTGGATAGGAATATGTAGATACGCATCCTAGTTCGAATGGTTTCCATCTTGAACGATGGGACCTTGAGAAATTTGTTTAAGATCTTGAGATCTAGGATTGGTCTGAACGTTCCCTCTTTTTTGGGAACTATGAACAGATTGGAGTAGAACCCCATCCCCTGTTCTCTTAATGGAACAGGATGAATCACTCCCATTTTTAACAGGTCTTCTACACAATGTAAGAACGCCTGTCTTTTTATGTGGTCTGAAGACAACTGCGACCTGTGGAACCTCCCCCTTGGGGGAAGTCCCTTGAATTCCAGAAGATAACCCTGGGAGACTATTTCTAGCGCCCAAGGATCCAGAACATCTCTTGCCCAAGCCTGAGCGAAGAGAGAGAGTCTGCCCCCCACCAGATCCGGTCCCGGATCGGGGGCCAATATTTCATGCTGTCTTGGTAGCAGTGGCAGGTTTCTTGGCCTGCTTTCCCTTGTTCCAGCCTTGCATTGGTCTCCAAGCTGGCTTGGCCTGAGAAGTATTACCCTCTTGCTTAGAGGACGTAGCACCTTGGGCTGGTCCGTTTTTACGAAAGGGACGAAAATTAGGTCTATATTTTTTGCCTTGAAAGGCCGATCCTGAGGAAGGGCGTGGCCCTTACCCCCAGTGATATCAGAGATAATCTCTTTCAAGTCAGGACCAAACAACGTTTTCCCCTTGAAAGGAATGTTTAGTAGCTTGTTCTTGGAAGACGCATCAGCCGACCAAGATTTCAACCAAAGCGCTCTGCGCGCCACAATAGCAAACCCAGAGTTCTTAGCCGCTAACTTAGCCAATTGCAAAGAGGCGTCTAGAGTGAAAGAATTAGCCAATTTGAGAGCATTGATTCTGTCCATAATCTCCTCATAAGGAGGAGAGTCACTATCGAGCACCTTAAGCAGTTCATCAAACCAGAAATATGCGGCAGTAGTGACAGGGACAATGCATGAAATGGGTTGTAGAAGGTAACCCTGCTGAACAAACATCTTTTTAAGCAAACCTTCTAATTTTTTATCCATAGGATCTTTGAAAGCACAACTATCCTCTATGGGAATAGTGGTGCGTTTGTTTAAAGTAGAAACCGCTCCCTCGACCTTGGGGACTGACTGCCATAAGTCCTTTCTGGGGTCGACCATAGGAAACAATTTTTTAAATATGGGGGGAGGGACGAAAGGAATACCGGGCCTTTCCCATTCTTTATTAACAATGTCCGCCACCCGCTTGGGTATAGGAAAAGCTTCTGGGAGCCCCGGCACCTCTAGGAACTTGTCCATTTTACATAGTTTCTCTGGGATGACTAAATTTTCACAATCATCCAGAGTGGATAATACCTCCTTAAGCAAAATGCGGAGATGTTCCAATTTAAATTTAAATGTAATCACATCAGATTCAGCCTGCTGAGAAATGTTCCCTAAATCAGTAATTTCTCCCTCAGACAAAACCTCCCTGGCCCCCTCAGATTGGGTTAGGGGCCCTTCAGAGATATTAATATCAGCGTCGTCATGCTCTTCAGTAACTAAAACAGAGCAGCCACGCTTACGCTGACAAGAGTTCATTTTGGCTAAAATGTTTTTGACAGAATTATCCATTACAGCCGTTAATTGTTGCATAGTAAGGAGTATTGGCGCGCTAGATGTACTAGGGGCCTCCTGAGTGGGCAAGACTCGTGTAGACGAAGGAGGGAATGATGCAGTACCATGCTTACTCCCCTCACTTGAGGAATCATCTTGGGCATCATTGTCATTATCACATAAATCACATTTATTTAAATGAATAGGAATTCTGGCTTCCCCACATTCAGAACACAGTCTATCTGGTAGTTCAGACATGTTAAACAGGCATAAACTTGAACAGAAAGTACAAAAAACGTTTTAAAATAAAACCGTTACTGTCACTTTAAATTTTAAACTGAACACACTTTATTACTGCAATTGCGAAAAAACATGAAGGAATTGTTCAAAATTCACCAAATTTTCACCACAGCGTCTTAAAGCTTTGAAAATATTGCACACCAACTTTGGAAGCTTTAACCCTTAAAATAACGGAACCGGAGCCGTTTTAAGCTTTAAACCCCTTTACAGTCCCTGGTATCTGCTTTGCTGAGACCCAACCAAACCCAAAGGGGAATACGATACCAAATGACGCCTTCAGAAGTCTTTTATAAGTATCAGAGCTCCTCTCACATGCGACTGCATGCCATGCCTCTCAAAAACAAGTGCGCAACACCGGCGCGAAAATGAGACTCTGCCTATGCTTTGGGAAAGCCCCTAAAGAATAAGGTGTCTAAAACAGTGCCTGCCGATATTATTATATCAAAATACCCATATAAAATGATTCCTCAAGGCTAAATATGTGTTAATAATCAATCGATTTAGCCCAGAAAAAGTCTACAGTTTAAATAAGCCCTTGTGAAGCCCTTATTTACAATCGTAATAAACATGGCTTACCGGATCCCATAGGGAAAATGACAGCTTCCAGCATTACATCGTCTTGTTAGAATGTGTCATACCTCAAGCAGTAAGAGACTGCACACTGTTCCCCCAACTGAAGTTAATTGCTCTCAACAGTCCTGTGTGGAACAGCCATGGATTTTAGTTACGGTTGCTAAAATCATTTTCCTCATACAAACAGAATTCTTCATCTCTTTTCTGTTTCTGAGTAAATAGTACGTACCAGCACTATTTGAAAATAACAAACTCTTGATTGAATAATGAAAAACTACAGTTAAACACTAAAAAACTCTAAGCCATCTCCGTGGAGATGTTGCCTGTACAACGGCAAAGAGAATGACTGGGGTAGGCGGAGCCTAGGAGGGATCATGTGACCAGCTTTGCTGGGCTCTTTGCCATTTCCTGTTGGGGAAGAGAATATCCCACAAGTAAGGATGACGCCGTGGACCGGACACACCTATGTTGGAGAAAAAGTGTTTAACCCCTAAACTGCCGCTCCCGGACCCCGCCGCCACCTACAATAAAAGTATAACCCCCTAATGTAATCCCCCTACACCGTCGCCAGCTATTTTACATACCCCCTAATGTGAGCTCCTACCCCGCCGCCATCTACATTATCTACCCCCTACTGTGAGCCCCTTACACCGCCGCCAGCTACATTAAACTACCCGTCTACCTTACCCACCCTGCCGCCATCTACCTTACCTCCCCCGCCGCCATCTACCTTACCTCCCCCGCCGCCATCTACCTTACCTACCCACTAAAGTGAGCCCCTACCCCGCCGCCATCTACCTTACCTACCCCCTAAAGTGAGCCCCTTACACCGCCGCCATCTACCTTACCTACCCCCTAAAGTGAGCTCCTACCCCGCGGAAAACTACCTTACCTACCCCGCCGCCATCTACCTTACCTACCCACTAAAGTGAGCCCCTACCCCGCCGCCATCTACCTTACCTACCCCCTAAAGTGAGCCCCTACCCCGCCGCCATCTACCTTACCTACCCTGCCGCCATCTACCTTTCCTACCCCCTAAAGTGAGCCCCTACCCTGCCGCCATCTACCTTACCTACCCCCTAAAGTGAGCCCCTACCCCGCCGCCATCTACCTTACCTACCCCCTAAAGTGAGCCCCTACCCCGCCGCCATCTACCTTACCCACCCCGCCATCTACCTTACCTACCCCGCTGCCATCTACCTTACCTACCCACTAAAGTGAGCCCCTACCCCGCCGCCATCTACCTTACCTACCCCCTAAAGTGAGCCCCTTACAATATTCCTATTTAAATCTAAATACTTACCTATAAAATAAACCCTAAAATAGCTACAATGTAATTAATAATTACATTGTAGCTATTTTAGGGTTTATATTTATTTTACAGGTAACTTGGTATTTATTTTAAATAGGTACAATAGCTATTAAATAGTTAATAACTATTTAATAGCTACCTAGGTAAAATAATTACCAATTTACCTGTAAAATAAATCCTAACCTAAGTTATAAATACACCTACACTATCAATAAATTAAATAAAACTACAAATATCTAAACTAAAATACAATAAAATAAAATAAACTAAATTACAAAAAAACCCACTAAATTACAAAAAATAAAAAAAAAATTACAAGATTTTTAAGCTAATTACACCTATTCTAAGCCCCCTAATAAAATAATAAAGCCCCCCAAAATAAAAAAATTTCCCTACCCTATTCTAAATGAAAAAAGTTAGCTCTTTTACCTTACCAGCCCTTAAAAAGGGCCTTTTGCGGGGCATGCCCCAAAGAAAACTGCTCTTTTGCGTGTAAAGAAAAACACAATACCACCCCCCAACATTACAACCCACCACCCACATACCCCTATTCTAAACTTAGGTTAGGATTTATTTTACAGGTAAATTGGTAATTATTTTAACTAGGTAGCTATTAAATAGTTATTAACTATTTAATAGATATTGTACCTAGTTAAAATAAATAACAAGTTACCTGTAAAATAAATATAAACCCTAAAATAGCTACAATGTAATTATTAATTACATTGTAGCTATTTTAAGGTTTATTTTATAGGTAAGTATTTAGATATGAATATTTTAATTAATAATATTAATATTAGATTTATTTTAATAAGAATTTAGTTAGGGATGTTAGAGTTAGATAGGGTTATTATACTTAATATATATATATATATATATATATATATAATATAATAACGATATTAACTATATTAACCCTAATATAATTAGGGTTAATATAGTTAAATATATATAATATAATAACCCTAATTTAATTAGGGTTAATATATATAATAACTATATTAACTATATTAACCCTAATATAATTAGGGTTAATATAGTTAATATAGCTGGCGGCGGTGTAGGGGGATTAGATTAGGGGTTAATGTGTTTAATATAGGTGGCGGCGGTGTAGGGGGATTAAATTAGGGGTTAATATTTTTAAAATAGATGGTGGCGGGGTAGGAGCTCCCTTTAGGGGGTAGGTAAGGTAGATGGCGGCGGGGTAGGGGCTCACTTTAGTGGGTAGGTAAGGTAGATGGCGGCGGGGTAGGTAAGGTAGATGGCGGCAGTGTAAGGGGCTCACTTTAGTGGGTAGGTAAGGTAGATGGTGGCGGGGTAGGTAAGGTAGATGGCGGCGGGGTAGGTGCTCACTTTAGGGGGTAGGTAAGGTAGATGGCGGCGGGGTAGGTAAGGTAGATGGCGGCGGGGTAAGGGGCTCACTTTAGTGGGTAGGTAAGGTAGATGGCGGCGGGGTAGGTAAGGTAGATGGCGGCGGGGTAGGGGCTCACTTTAGGGGGTAGGTAAGGTAGATGGCGGCGGGGTAGGTAAGGTAGATGGCGGCGGGGTAGGTAAGGTAGATGGCGGCGGGGTAGGGGCTCACTTTAGTGGGTAGGTAAGGTAGATGGTGGCGGGGTAGGTAAGGTAGATGGCGGCGGTGTAAGGGGTTCACTTTAGTGGGTACGTAAGGTAGATGGCGGCGGGGTAGGTAAGGTAGATGGCGGCGGTGTAAGGGGCTCACTTTAGTGGGTAGGTAAGGTAGATGGCAGCGGGGTAGGGGCTCAAATTAGGGGGTTATAGATTTAATATAGCTGGCAGCGGGGTCCGGGAGCGGCTGTTTAGGAGTTAATAACTTTATTAGGTGGCGGCGGGGTCCGGGAGCGGCGGTTTAGGGGTTAACACATTTTTTATTGTTAGGATAGTGAGGGGGGATAGCGGATAGAGGGTTAGACGTGTCGGGCTATGTTTGGGAGGCGTGTTAGACAGTACGGGAGATTTAATAACTTTAGTCAGGTTTTGTAGGCGCCGGCAGTTTCTAAAGTGCCGTAAGTCACTGGCGACTCCAGAAATTTGTACTTACGCAGATTTCTGGACATCGCTGGTTTATCAGACTTACGGCACTTTAGCCTCTGACGGCGCCGTATATGGGATAGCTCGAGTTGAGAGCTGAAACTAAGGGAATGGAAACTTTGTTTCTTTATTTACATAGGGCGTAAAGACGCAAGCGCAATGATGAATAGATTTCAGAATACGAATAGAAACGGATCAGGGCACGTATGCGCATATTAACAGCTGTTTCAAAACGCATGTGCAAATTGTTGTCTCCTCGGGAGCGCGCTTCAACCCTACGTAAGAGAGCAGGAGGGACTGCTCTATAAGCAATACCGGAAGTCAAGGATGGGAGGAGTTGGCGTTCAAGACGTAGATAAGTTATAAAATAAATTATAATATCACAAGATGCTTATTTTCCAAAATAAACATTGCGGTTTACATTGCAAGTATATTGAGAATTAATAATGTTCATTAGAAAGCATATAATTTACATTCACTTTAACAAAACATGATTTTTTTTAATTCAAATAATACCTTAAAAGAAGATTTCCCATATTTAAAAAGGAACCAAAAAAAAAAAAAAAGCAAAAAGAAAATGGTCTAATGCGTTAGAGCATTTTATTATCGCACTATTGCTTTAATGTGTTTGATTCCCGAAAGGAGGTTAAAACACACTGTTAAAAGTGACGTGTACTGTAAATTGTTAAATATTATTTACCTTTAGTTTGGTCATTTAAAGGGACACTGAACCCAATTTTTTTTTCTTTTGTGATTCAGATAGAGCATGGCATTTTAAGCAACTTTCTAATTTACTCCTATTATCAAATTTTCTTCATTCTCTTGGTATCTTAATTTGAAATGCAAGAATGTAAGTTTAGATGCCAGCCCATTTTTGGTGAACAACCTGGGATGTCCTTGCTGATTGGTGGATAAATTCATCCACCAATAAAAATGTGCTGTCGAGAGTTCTAAACAAAAAAAAAAAAAAACTTAGATGCATTCTTTTTCAAATAAAGATAGCAAGAGAACAAAGAAAATTTGATAATAGGAGTAAATTAGAAAGTTGGTTAAAATTGCATGCTCTATCTGAATCACAAAAGAAAAAATTTGGGTTCAGTGTCCCTTTAAAATAGCTGTTTTTGCCCATTGAAGCTGCCGCTTAAAATTTCAGTACAGCAGTATTGGCAATAGAAAAGTTTTGTAATCAAGAAGCAACAGAATAAATCACACTTCCTGTTGGGTTGGGAGAGATGGTATTAAAATGTTCATTTTCAGCTGATTTCTCTAAGGAACAGATGATCTAAAGCTCTCTGTTTTGGTGAGATTTTCTAAGCAATCCCCTCAGTATTGTTTTTGAGGTCCCTCAAAAAATGCTATAAATGCAAAATTTAGCCTGTGTACTGTTTATCTAGATATACAGAGGTCTGGATGTGAAGGAGTGATATATACATTGAAATAAAAAGCCCCAAAGTTTTAGTGTGATTTCTCTTCAAGTTTGTGAGTTTTGATCATCAGGCCCTAAGTATTGGCATTTTGTGTATACAGACAGATAATAAAAGGAGGCCTTTGTGTAGAGAGAAAAATATATGACAGGAAACCTGCTCTCCCTGCAAGTTCAGGCCATTTGAATCAGTTGTGGTTTTAATGAGCAAAACCAGCTATTCCTTAAAGGGATAGGAAAGTCAAAATTAAACTTGCATGATTCAGATAGAACATGTAATTTTAAGACACTTTTAAATTCACTTCTATTTTCAAATGTGCTTCGTTCTCTTAGTATCCCTTGTTGAAAATGAATACTCACATATCATACACTAGTGGGAGCTGCTGCTAATTGGCGCCTGCATACATTTGTCTCTTGTGATTGGCTAACTAGATGTCTTCAGCTTCCTGCCAGTAGTGCAATGCTGTTCCTTTAGCAATGGATAACAAGAGAATGAAGTAAGTTTGATAATAGAAGTAAATTGGAAAATTGCTTAAAATTGTATGTTCTATCCAAATCATAAAAACATTTTTAGGTTTACTATCCCTTTAAAACAAAAATCAAGTAATTGGAAACAAATTAAAGAGAAACAACATATTACAGTACACGGTCCCTTTAAAGTCAACTCCAGTGCAACAATTTTCTACTGGAAGCTAGTTCACCTGAACACATCTGGTGAACATATGACCAGAAGCATACCTGCATAGCCACCAGTCACCAGATAGATCCCAGTAGTGCATAGCTGCTCATAAGCCTACTTAAGTATGCCATTTGATTAACGGGACAGTCAACACTAAAATTGTTAGTTTAAAAAGTTAGATAACGCCTATAACACCCAATTCCCCAACTTTGCATAACCAACATTGTTATATTAATAAACTTTATAACATTCAAACCTCTACATTTCTGCCCGTTTCTAAGCCACTATAGACAGCCTCTTAATCACATGCTTTTTTTATTAGCTTCTCACAACAGGAGACTGCTAGTTCATGTGGGCCACACCCACGCCCGTGGGTTCTGCACAACACAGCACTAATTGGCTAAAATGCAAGTCAATAGATAACAAAAAGTCATGTGATCAGGGCTTAGATACAAGGTATTCACAGAGGTAAAACGTATATTTATATAACCATGTTGACTGTGCAAAACTGGGGAATGGGTAATAAAGGGATTATCTATCTTTTTAAACAATAAAACATTTTGAGTTGACTGTCCCTTTAAAGATACCAAGAAAATTAAATACATTTGATAACAGAAGTCAAAAGTCTCTTAAAATTGCGTGCTCTATCTAAACCATAAAATTTGGACTTTTGTACCTTAACCCCTTAACGACCAACGACGTATGGGGTACGTCCTGCAAAAAAAATGCAGTTAATGACCAAGGACCCATACGTCGTTGGTCTTTGAAAGCAGTGGAAGCGATCCTGATAGCTTCCAGCTGCTTTCATGTTATTGCAGTGATGCCTCAATATTGAGGCATCCTGCAATAACTGTTTTTAGCCATCCGATGCAGAGAGAGCCACTCTGTGGCCCTCTCTGCATCGGCTATCGATGGCCGTTATCGTTGGTGTGTGGGAGCTCATCCAGGGAGGCGGGTGGGCAGTCATTGGTGGAGGAGGGGGGAGGGATCTTATGCGGGTGCACGCGCGTGCACGAGAGATCTGTTTCAGCATCAATATGCTGTAGATCTGGAGGGTGGGAGAGAGGACTGGGGAGGGTGGGATTTGAAAATCAATGCATCTGGGAGAGGGTGGGGGGTTGGATGTTGAGGGGGGGGCAGCCACACTACAGAAATAAAGAACATTTTTAATAAAATAAAAAAATTAAAATGCAATATTATTTTTCAAACTGGGTACTGGCAGATAGCTGCCAGTACCCAATATGCTGCACAATAAAGGCAGAGGGGGGGGGGGGGTTAAAGAGCTATTTGGGGGGGGGGATCAGGGAGGTTGGGGGCTAAGGGGGGTCCTACACAGCAGACATTTTTTTTTTTTTAAACCTAAAACCCCCCAAAAAACTTTTATTTTAGTACTGGCAGACTTAAGATGGCGGGGAATGTGTCAGGTGGGAGGCTGATCTCTACACTAAAGCTAAAATTAACCCTGCAAGCTCCCTACAAGCTACCTAATTAACCCCTTCACTGCTAGACATAATATACGTGTGATGCGCAGCGGCATTTAGCGACCTTCTAACTACCAAAAAGCAACGCCAAAGACATATATGTCTGCTATTTCTGAACAAAGGGGATCCCAGAGAAGCATTTACAACAATTTGTGCCATAATTGCACAAGCTGTTTATAAATAATTTCAGTGAAAAACCTAAAATTGTGAAATATTTAAAGTTTTTTTTAATTTGATCGCATTTGGCGGTGAAATGGTGGCATGAAATATACCAAAATGGGCCTAGATCAATACTTGGGGTTGTTTACTACACTACACTAAAGCTAAAATTAACCCTACAAACTCCCTACATGCTCCCTAATTAACCCCTTCACTGCTGCGCATAATACACGTGTGGTGCGCAGTGGCATTTAGCGGCCTTCGAATTACCAAAAAGCAACGTAAAAGCCATATATGTCTGCTATTTCTGAACAAAGGGGATCCCAGAGAAGCATTTAAAACCATTTGTGCAATAATTGCACAAGCTGTTTGTAAATAATTTCAGTGAGAAACCTAAAGTTTGTGAAAAAATTTGTGAAAAAGTGAACATTTTTTTTTATTTGATCGCATTTGGCGGTGAAATGGTGGCATGAAATATACCAAAATGGGCCTAGATCAATACTTTGGGATGTCTTCTAAATATAAATATATACATGTCAAGGGATATTCAGGGATTCCTGAAAGATATCAGTGTCCCAATGTAACTAGCGCTAATTTTGAAAAAAAGTGGTTTGGAAATAGCAAAGTGCTACTTTTATTTAGTGCCCTATAACTTGCAAAAAAAGCAAAGAACATGTAAACATTGGGTATTTCTAAACTCAGGACAAAATTTAGAAACTATTTAGCATGGGTGTTTTTTGGTGGTTGTAGATGTGCAACAGATTTTGGGGGTCAAAGTTTGAAAAAAATGTTTTTTTTTCCATTTTTTCCTCTTATTTTATAATTTTTTTAATAGTAAATTATAAGATATGATGAAAATAATGGTATCCTTAGAAAGTCCATTTAATGGCGAGAAAAACGTTATATAATATGTGTGGGTACAGTAAATGAGTAAGAGGAAAATTACAGCTAAACACAAACACCGCAGAAATGTAAAAATAGCCTTGGTCCCAAACGGTCAACAAATGGAAAAGTGCTCTGGTCACTAAGGGGTTAAACAACTACCATGAGAATATATTTATAATTTCTAACAAGAGAATTCGCTCTCATGTACATTGCATGAAAACAGGAAGTAAAGGGTTTAAAATTCTCTACCCAACCACCCAGCAGATCAAGTAGCAATAATCCAGACACTCCCTACTTCCTTGATCACTGTGATATCAACGGGTGAAACAGACAGATGATAAAGATCAGTTGATTCAGTATCAAGAGAGAAATCTATAGCAATTAGCATAAAACAAAAGCGGTATTTTCTAGAAAGTTTTCTTTTCAAATCACTATATATACATACTCTTGATTGTACGCTAACGCTAGTTTACATTAAACTATTTGATGACGCTAGCCTCACTGTATTATTATAAACCTTACTAGAGAAAATGTGACAGATTTTTCTTACTAGAAATTTAAATTTCTAAGAAATATAGGCTGCTGTACATGCAGATTGGTTTATTCTAGGGGGTTTAAATCTGGCCCCAGGCCTCCCTAACAGGTCAGATTTTCAGGATATCTAAACTGTAGCCCAGGTGAAATATTCAGCAGATAAGGTAATCCTGAAAATCTGTCCTGTTAGGGAAGCATGAGGACAGGTTTAAAAACATCTGGTTTTACTGTATGATGGCCAAAAATTACCAGCCCTGTAATAAAACAATTAGACCCAGTTCCATATACTAATTAATCAATCAAGTAGAAATGAACCACAAAACTTTTTTCATGATTTAGATGGAACATACAATTTTAACCCTTTGTCTGCCAAGCCTTTTTCACACCACAGTGACAAACCAATTTTGAGCTTTTTTGCTACCTACATTTAAAACACTACTGTAAGTCACATTTCAGTGAATAACCCACATAAAATATAGGGGTTTTTTTTCAGCAGCCCAAGCAGATTCAGAATATACAATTATTATATTTCCTGATTTGAGATAGCAGCGGCAAAAAACTTAAAAAAAAATAATAAAAAAAAAAAAAAAAAACCACCTTATGAAAGAAATAGGAACCCATTCAGTATTTTGAGGGATATAATATAATATAGATTAAAAGGGCTCCTTTATGTAGCAAAGAAATAAAAGCACTTTTTTCTTGCAAGCTGATCACTGTTACCACAGTGATCACCTCTCTATACAGACAAAATCCATATGTTTTTAAGAGATTTGTCTACTAGAAAAACTTTATTAGGGGTGTCTTATTGAGCATAAAATATTCTCAAATCCCCAACTTTTTTTTTTTTTTAAAGATCTATTTTCTTGTTGCTTTCCAAGACCAAGTGATTCTCTTTCAAACGAGGGGTCTTGCAGGTCTGTCACTAGTAAGGGAGATGAAATCAAGGGGTATGAACAGCAACTCCCCATCCTGCTTCCTTTACCGATCTTGCCCTCTCTGTGATGTCACCACGCACCTTCACGGTGATATCGCCGGCACTCCCATGTAGCTCCAGGAGTTCTACCCACAATTTTACATCAATGGATCAGGCCTGCAGTGCAGGGGAATCTCTGATCCAGTGCTGTGATTAGCGATTCCCCTTTATGACGAGAATGGCTCGTCATGCGCTCACAGGCAGCAGTTTACATGACGACCTGTTCTCACCATGCTCAGGTAAGCAGTTAAAGGGACACTAAACCCACATTTTTTTCTTTTGTGATTCAGATAGAGCATGCAATTTTAAGCAACTTTCTAAATTTACTCCTATTATCAATTTTTCTTCATTATATGAGTAAATTAGAATGTTGCTTAAAATTGCATGCTCTATCCGAACCATGAATGAAATAAAATTGGGTTTAGAATCCCTTTAACAGCCTCATTATCTTGGTATCCTTTGTGGAAGGAGCAGCAATGCACTACTGGGAGCTAGATGACGACATCTGGTGAGCCAATGACAAGAGGCATATATGTGTAACCACCAAGCAGCTACACGTTTATAAATTTAACTTTGATCTGCACATATTGGTTCCCACAAGACTCCACTAAAATAAGTGCACAATTATTCACACCAGGTGATTACTATTACTATTTCCACTGTAATCACATGGCAATTAAAAGCTATACAGGGGCACATTTTGAAAAATGGGCTTCTGAGCTTTAAATCTACAGGTCTTAAATGTTTATATGCATAATTATGTCACATTGTGCACATTGCTTACTGCACTTTTAATGCTCTATTAATAATGTAAAAATTGAACGTCGCTATAAATAATCTAATAATATAAAACTTTCCAGAACCAAATTGGAAAGGTCCAATGAAGAGGAAAACATATTATGCTTACCAGATAATTTAATTTCCTTCTGTATAAGGAGAGTCCACAGCTTCATTCCTTACTGTTGGGAAAATACTGAACCTGGCCACCAGGAGGAGGCAAATACACCCCAGCCAAAGGCTTAAAATACCTCTCCCACTTCCCCCCAGTCATTCTGCAGAGGGAACAAGGAACAAGTAGGAGAAATATCAGGGTATAAAAAGGTGCCAGAAGAAAAATATAATTTAGGGGGCCGCCCATAGGAGAATATGCGCGGGGGCCGTGGACTCTGCTTATATAGAAGGAAATGAAATTATCTGGTAAGCATAACTGATATTTTCCTTCTTAATATAAGGAGAGTCCACGGCTTCATTCCTTACTGTTGGGAAACTTAAACCCAAGCTCTAGAGGACACTGAATGAGGGAAGGACAAAAAGCGAGGTGGGCCCAAATCTGAAGGCACCACAGCCTGCAAAACCTCTCTCCCGAAGGGTTCTTCAGCTGAAGCAAAAAACATCAAACTTGTAAATTATGTAAGGAGGACCAGCTTGCCGCCTTACAAATCTGATCCATAGAGGCCTCGTTCTTAAAGGCGCAAGAGGAAGCCACTGCTCTAGTAGAATTCTTTGAGGAGGCTTATGTCCCGCTGTCTCATAAGCTAAGCGGATAACACTCCTTGACCAAAAAGACAAGGAAGTAGCAGAGACCTTCAGCCCCTTAGGCTTCCCAGAATAGGCAACAAACAAGGAAGGATACAAATTTTCTCTGTGAACAGAATCACAAAACAAAGGCGCCTCCTAGTGTGAAACAGTGGATATATATGGGTATATAAGATGCTAAATAAATACAAGTGGAGCAGCACCCAATTGTGCTAAATAGGGCAGACTGGGAGATTTCAGTGTCCCAGCATTAGTGCCGGTATCCTTGATGTCCTCAATGGATGAAAACAAGCTCAGACTCTCAGTAAAAGTATTAAAAAAAAACCCCACAATTTAATGGCAATAAAAAAAATCAGATGTCAACCATATGACTGATACATAAAAGGAACAAATGCAACACGTTTCTCAGACCACCGTCTGTTTCATCAGGCTTCCTGACATTTATCAACACTGGTATATCATTAATTTTATATGTATAACATCACATTTGTTCCTTAGGTTTTTAATTTCCTATTTGGGTTCAATCCATACTAGCATTATATACTTTGAGATTTTATTAATATAAGAATTCTCTTGGTTATAGTGTTGTATTAGCAACTGTCTTTTGTGCCCCCTAGAGTTGAAACTTAGTGTGATCAGCAAGTCTTTTTTGAAACAAGGAAGGAGTTTGTCTAAAATCCTTAGTAGCCTGAAGATAGAACTTCAAGACTCGAAGCCAATGTTTCTTCAAAGAAGAAGGATTAGGACACATGGAAGAAACCACAATCTCTTGATTGATGTTGCGGTCTGACACGACCTTAGGAAGAAATCCTAACTTAGTACGTAGGACAGCCTTATCAGAATGGAACACCAGATAAGGAGGTTCACATTGCAAAGCGGCAATCTCTGAAACTCTGCGCGTGGAAACAATAGCTAGTAGAAAAAGAACCTTCCAGAACAACTTAATGTCAATTTCATGCATAGACTCAAACGGAGCCTTTTGCAAAACCTTAAGAACCAGATTCAGACTTCAAGGAGGAGCCTAAGATCTGAAAACAGGTCTGATTCTAATCAAAGCCTTAACAAAAAGACTGAACATCTGGAAGCTCAGAGAGCCTCTTGTGCAGTAAAACAGACAAGGTTGAAATCTGTCCCCTCAGGGAACTGGCCGAAAGACCCTTCTCCAGTCCACCCTGGAGAAACAATAGAATCCTGGCAACCTTAACTTTATGACAGGGAAATCCACACTCTTTACACCAGAATAAGTAGGTTCTCCACACCGGATGATAGATGCAACTAGTAACCGGCTTACAAGCATGAATGAGAGTATCAATAACTCTCTCAGAAAACCCTCTCTTGGCAAGGACTAAGCGTTCAATCTCCACGCAGTCAGCCTCAAAGAATCTAGATTTTGATGAACAAAAGGACCTTGTTCCAGCAGATCCCTGCGACAAGGTAACCTCCATGGAGGAGAAGATGAAATCCTCACTAGATCCGTGCACCACATCCTTCCCAGCCAAAATGGAGCAATCAGTATTACTGACATCTGCTCCTGCTTGATGCGGGCCAATGCTAATGCATCTATTAGCTCCACCTGAGGATCCCTGGACCTCGACCCATATCTGGGTAGCTTGGTATTGAGACGAGACGCCATGAGATCTATCTCCAGCGTCCCCCACGTGTTGCATATCTCCGCAAACACTTCGGGATTGAGAGACCATTCCTCTGGATAAAAGGATTGTCTGCTGAGAAAGTCAGCTTCCCAGTTGTCCACACCCGGAATGTGGATTGCTGACAGCGAACGGTTGTGGGCCTCTGCCCACTCCAGAATCAGAGATACTTCCCTCATTGCTAGGGAGCTTCTCGTTCCCCCCTGATGGTTGATGTAAGCCACCGAGGTTATATTGTCTGATTGGAATCTGATAAACTGGGACGAACCCAGAAGAGGCCAAGTCTTCAGAGCATTGTAGATTGCTCGAAGTTCCAGAATGTTGATCGGGAAGGAGCGTTCCTCCTGAGACCACAGGCCCTGTGCCTTCTCAGCACCCCAAACAGCTCCCAATCCTGATAGACTCACGTCTGTAGTCACAATCTCCTAGGATGGTCTTAGAAAGGATGTCCCTCGGGAAGGATGATCTGGACAGAGCCACCAAGAGAGCGATTCTCTTGACCTGCTGTCCAGGGAAATCTGTTGAGACAGATCCGAATGATAGCCGTTCCACTACCTCAGCATGCAGAGCTGTAATGGTCTGAGACGGAACCTAGCAAAGGGAATTATGTCCATGCGGGACACCATGAGACCAATTACCTCCATACACTGAGCCAAAGATGGCCTTAAGGAGGTCCGGAGGGCAAGACATGTCGAAGCTAGCTTGCAACGTCTCTAGTCTGTTAGAAATATCCTCATGGATAGAGTCTATTATAGTACCCATGAATTCTACCCTAGTGCTTGGAATAAGAGAACTCTTTTCTAAGTTTATCTTCCATCCATGAGATCGAAGATGACACTTCTCCTCCTGTGACGAAAGGCAAAGAATGACTGGGGGAAGAGGAGTGGTATTTAAGTCTTTGGCTGGGGTGTTTTTTTCCTCCTCATTGTGGCCAGGTTCAGTATTTCCCAACAGTAAGGAATGAAGCCGTGGACTCTCCTTATATTAAGAAGGAAATAATGCAATAGCAACATTTATATTTTCATTTGTTTAGCCTGCATTCTCTTTTCTGAATTTAATCCTCAGAGTTGAGAGGACAACATTTTCAGTTTATTTAATTAACATCCTTGAAAAAGCCAGCAGTGTCTGGTGAAACGGTTGTCGGATAGAAAAACTTGCAGTTCAATAATTGTCACAAGAGGAGACAGGGTTTTGTCAGCAGTGTAGAAACTTCATACAAGCCCTGTGTGGGACTCAAAGCCTGAGAGCAAGGAGTTCACTGGGGGATCTTCTAAGTTTTATTTCTCTCTCTGTTGCCCTGGTCTGTAACGGACCTGCTTGTTACTTTGTTTTAAATTAAAGTATCCAGTGGAGGTCAGTTCCAGTTACTATTTGATCCAACTATAGCACAGACTGTGTTTACAGCTCAAAAGAACGTAAGTAGGTTTTTAATCGGTATTTATAACTAATAATTTTGACAATATTGCACCATTGTTTTTGTTCTTTCTTTACATGTGCTGAGAGACCTGGAAGGAAATTCTTACCTCGTAAGAATAAATTATACATTTAAACATCCTTTTATATGATGTTTTTATTTAGTTTAAAAGGACATGAAACTCAAAAATTTGCTTTCATGATTCAGATAGAGAATACAATTTAAACAACTTTCCAATTTACTTTTATGATTTAATTTGCTTCCTTCTCTTGTTATTCTTTGATTAAAGGTTTATCTAGGCAAACTCAGGAGCAACAGAGAATTTAGGTTCTAGCTGTTGATTGGTGGCTGCATATATATTTCAATGGTGATTGGCTCACCCATGCATTCAGTTAGAAACCATTAGTGCATTGCTGCTCCTTCAACAAATGATACCAAGAGAATGAAACAAATTAGATAATAGAAGTAAATTAAAAAACTGTTTAAAAACAGAATTTATGCTTACCTGATAAATTACTTTCTCTTACGGTGTATCCAGTCCACGGATTCATCCTTACTTGTGGGATATTCTCAATCCCTACAGGAAGTGGCAAAGAGAGCACACAGCAGAGCTGTCCATATAGCTCCCCTCAGGCTCCGCCCCCCCCCCCAGTCATTCGACCGACGGTTAGGAGAAAAAGGAGAAACTATAGGGTGCAGTGGTGACTATAGTTTTACAAAAATAAATTTGAACCTGACTTAATTGCCAGGGCGGGCTGTGGACTGGATACACCGTAAGAGAAAGTAATTTATCAGGTAAGCATAAATTCTGTTTTCTCTTACATAGTGTATCCAGTCCACAGATTCATCCTTACTTGTGGGATACCAATACCAAAGCTTTAGGACACGGATGAAGGGAGGGAACAAGTCAGGTAACCTAAACGGAAGGCACCACTGCTTGCAAAACCTTTCTCCCAAAAATAGCCTCAGAAGAAGCAAAAGTATCGAATTTGTAAAATTTGGCAAATGTATGCAGTGATGACCAAGTCGCTGCCTTACAAATCTGTTCAACAGAAGCCTCATTCTTGAAAGCCCATGTGGAAGCCACAGCCCTAGTGGAATGAGCTGTAATTCGTTCAGAAGGCTGCTGTCCAGCAGTCTCATAAGCCAATCGGATGATGCTTTTCAGCCAGAAGGAAAGAGAGGTAGCAGTCGCCTTCTGACCTCTCCTCTTACCAGAATAGACAACAAACAAAGATGATGTTTGTCTGAAATCTTTAGTTGCCTTTAAATAGAATTTTAAGGCCCGAACCACATCAAGATTGTGTAACAGTCGTTCCTTCTTAGAAACTGGATTAGGACACAGAGAAGGAACAATAATTTCCTGGTTAATATTCTTATTAGAAACCAGGTTTGGTACGCAAAACAACCTTATCTGCATGGAACACCAGATAGGGTGAACTACACTGCAAAGCAGACAATTCAGAAACTCTTCTAGCAGAAGAAATAGCTACCAAAAACAAAACTTTCCAAGATAATAACTTAATATCTATGGAATGTAAAGGTTCAAACGGAACCCCTTGAAGAACTGAAAGAACTAAGTTTAGACTCCATGGAGGAGCCACTGGTTTGTAAACAGGCTTGATTCTAACTAAGGCCTGCACAAACGCCTGAACGTCTGGTACAGCTGCCAGACGCTTGTGTAACAGGATAGACAGAGCAGATATCTGTCCCTTTAAGGAACTAGCTGACAAACCTTTCTCCAATCCTTCTTGGAGAAAAGACAATATCCTTGGAATCCTAACCTTACTCCACGAGTAACCCTTGGATTCACACCAACAAAGATATTTCCGCCATATCTTATGGTAAATTTTCCTGGTGACAGGCTTTCTGGCCTGGATCAGAGTATCTATCACTGATTCAGAGAACCCACGCTTAGCTAGAATTAAGCGTTCAATCTCCAAGCAGTCAGTTGCAGAGAAACTAGATTTGGATGCTTGAATGGACTTTGAATTAGAAGATCCTGCCTCAATGGCAGTCTCCATGGTGGAACCGATGACATGTCCACTAGGTCTGCATACCAAGTCCTGCGTGGCCACGCAGGCACTATCAGAATTACCGAAGCCTTCTCCTGTTTGATTCTGGCTACTAGCCGAGGGAGAAGAGGAAATGGTGGAAAGACATAAGCTAGACTGAATGACCAAGGCGCTACTAAAGCATCTATCAATGCCGCCTTGGGATCTCTGGATCTGGATCCGTAAAGGGGAAGTTTGGTGTTCTGACTGGACGCCATCAGATCCAATTCTGGAATGCCCCATAGCTGGGTCAGCTGAGCAAAAACCTCCGGGTGGAGTTCCCACTCCCCCGGATGGAAAGTCCGACGACTCAGAAAATCCGCCTCCCAGTTGTCTACTCCTAGGATGTGAATTGCAGATAGATGGCAGGAGTGATCCTCCGCCCAATTGATGATCTTGGTTACTTCCTTCATCGCTAGGGAACTCTTTGTTCCCCCCTGAGGATTGATGTACGCTACAGTCGTGATGTTGTCCGAATGGAATCAGATGAATTTGGCCTCCGCTAGTTGAGGCCACGCCTGGAGCGTATTGAATATCGCTCTCAGTTCCAAAATGTTTATCGGGAGAAGAGATTCTTCCCGAGACCATAGACCCTGAGCTTTCAGGGAGTCCCAGACCGCACCCCAGCCTAACAGACTGGCATTGGTCTTGACAATGATCCACTCCGGTCTGCGGAAACTCATTCTCTGGGACAGGTGATCCTGAGACAACCACCAGAGAAGAGAGTCTCTGGTTTTCTGGTCCATTTGTATTTGAGGAGACAAATCTGCATAATCCCCATTCCACTGTTTGAGCATGCACAGTCCATTGCCGCAACCATCAAACCAATTACCTCCATGAACTGAGCCACAGAAGGCCGAGGAATGGAATGAAGAACTCGGCAATTATTCAAAAGCTTTGACTTCCTGACCTCTGTCAGAAAGATTTTCATTTCTACCGAGTCTATTAGTGTTCCCAGGAAGGGAACCCTTGTGAGCGGGGACAGATAACTTTTTTCTACGTTCACCTTCCACCCGTGAGACCTTAGAAAGGCCAGAACAATGTCCGTATGAGCCTTGGCTCTGTGAAAAGACGACGCCTGTATTAAGATGTCATCTAGGTAAGGTGCTACTGCAATGCCCCGCGGTCTTAGTACCACTAGAAGGGACCCTAGCACCTTTGTGAAATTTCTGGGAGCGGTGGCCAACCTGAAAGGAAGGGCCACGAACTGGTAATGCGTGTCCAGAAAGGCGAACCTTAGGAACTGATGATGATCTTTGTGGATAGGAATATGTAGGTACGCATCCTTTAGATCCACGGTAGTCATATATTGACCTTCCTGGATCATCGGCAAGATTGTCCGAATGGTTTCCATTTTGAAAGATGGAACTCTGAGGAATTTGTTTAGAATTTTTAGATCCAGGATTGGCCTGAAAGTTCCTTCCTTTTTGGGAACTACAAACAGGTTTGAGTAAAATCCCAGTCCTTGTTCTGCAATTGGAACTGGGTGTATCACTCCCATCTTTAGAAGAACGTAAGAACGCCTGTTTCTTTGTCTGGTCTGAAGATAAACGAGAAATGTGGAAGAGTCCTTGAATTCTAGAAGATACTCCTGAGCAATAATTTCTAATGCCCAGGGATCTGGAACGTCTCTTGCCCAAGCCTGAGCAAAGAGAGAAAGTCTGCCCCCTACTAGATCCGGTCCCGGATCGGGGGCTACCCCTTCATGCTGTCTTGGCAGCAGGCGCAGGCTTCTTGGCCTGTTTACCCTTATTCCAGCCTTGCAAGGGTTTCCAGGTTGCTTTAGGCTGGGAAGCGTTACCCTCTTGCTTAGCGGCAGCAGGTCCGCTCCTGAAGTTGCGAAAGGAGCGAACATTAGCCTTGTTTTTGGCCTTAAACGGTCTATCCTGCGGGAGGGCATGAACCTTCCCCCCAGTGATATCCGCGATAATTTCTTTCAACTCGGGACCAAAAAGGGTCTTTCCCTTGAAAGGAATGTTTAGTCATTTTGTTTTGGACGACACGTCAGCCGACCATGATTTGAGCCAAATCGCTCTTCGCGCCATAATGGCAAAACCTGCATTTTCGCCGCTAACTTCGCTAATTGGAAAGCGGCATCAGTGATAAAAGAATTAGCCAGCTTTAAAGCGTGAATTCTATCCATGACTTCGTCATATGAAGTCTCCCTCTGGAGCGACTCCTCCAGCGCCTCAAACCAAAAGGCTGCTGCAGTAGTTACAGGAATAATGCAGGCAATTGGCTGGAGAAGGAAACCTTGCTGAACAAACATTTTCTTCAGCAAACCTTCCAATTTTTTATCCATAGGGTCTTTAAAAGCACAACTGTCTTCTATTGGTATAGTTGTACGCTTAGCAAGTGTTGAAACTGCTCCCTCCACCTTAGGGACCGTCTGCCACGCGTCCCGCCTGGGGTCATTTATGGGGAACATTTTCTTAAAGATAGGGGGGGGGGGGACAAAAAGGTACACCTGGTCTCTCCCACTCCTTAGTCACAATATCCGCCACCCTCTTTGGGATCGGAAACGCATCAGTGTATACAGGGACCTCTAAAAATCTGTCCATTTTACACAATTTTTCTGGGACCACCATGGGGTCACAATCATCTAGCGTAGCTAAAACCTCCTTAAGCAGGATGCGGAGGTGTTCCAGCTTAAATTTAAACGCTAATGAATCTGACTCTGCCCGCTGAGAAATTTTTCCTGTGTCAGAAATTTCTCCCTCGGACAGACCATCCCTCACTGCCACTTCAGAATGTTGTGAGGGTACTACAGATAAATCATCCAAAGCTTCTGATTGCTCATCCTCCGTTCTTAAAACTGAGCTATCACGCTTTTTTGGCAAAACTGGCAGTTTGGATAGAAATGCTGCAAGGGAATTATCCATGACTGCTGCTAATTGTTGTAATGTAATAGGGCACAATGGGCTAGAGGTACTAGGCAACGCTTGTGCGGGTGTAACTGGTGTAGACACATGGGGAGAGGAAGGAGGACTATCCTCATTACCTTCCATTAAAGAATCATCTTGGGCTACATTTTTAAGTGTCACTGCATGGTCATTAAAATGTTTAGATACCTTAGCACACTTTAAACACAAATGCAATGGGGGTACCGCCATGGCTTTCAAACACATAGAACAAGGTCTATCTGTAGGCTCAGACATGTTAGACAGGCTTAGATAGCACTTAAATACAAAAAAAATACACTTTTTGAAAAAACGTTACTGTGCCTTTAAATAATAAAAAGCACCCACTTTTTTACCAAATCTCAAAAAAACATCCGATCTTTATGAAATTTACACCATATGCTCCCAATGCTTTGAAAAGATTGCACACCAAGTTTCAAGCCAATTAACCCCTTATTGCCCAAACCGGAGCAAATTGAAGCTGCCGCTGGTTTAACACACTACAGCACGATGCCACAATCTCTGCTGTGGCCCTACCTTCCTTGGGGATTAGTTTTGGAACGAAAACAAGCCTCCCTGAAGTCCTTCTGCAATCTCTGGACTCTACATGTGAAGCTGATTTGCAAAACAACTGCGCAACTAGGCCCCCTCCCTCTTCACTCCGGAGTTGTGTGGCCTTCCTGAGTCAATTTAGGCGTCTAAATTATGCCAGGCGTAAAAAAAAACCTATAAAGTGTTCCAAACATGATAAACACTTGTGCAAACATCAGATTATATTAAAAAAGAATCGATTTTCCCCATAACAGTGTCCACCAGTGATTTAAGCCCTTTTAACTAAGCCATCCTTCTATACTGAGTCTGAGAATAATGCTTACCTTCCCACATGGGGATTTCTGTCAGTCTTCTAGCATTACCAAGTCTTGTTAGAAAAAAAGTGACTGAGCATACCTTAAGCAGTTAAGCCTGCAAACTGTTCCCCCCAACTGAGGTTCTCCGGTACTCAACAGTCCTGTGTGGGAACAGCAATGGATTTTAGTTCCTCTCAGCAGAAATCTTCATCACTTTCTGCCTCAGAGTAAATAGTACAAACCGGCACTATTTTAAAATAACAAACTCTTGATTGAAGAAATAAAAACTACAAATCTAACACCACATACTCTTTACCCTCCCGTGGAGATGCTACTTGTTAGAGCGGCAAAGAGAATGACTGGGGGGGCGGAGCCTGAGGGGAGCTATATGGACAGCTCTGCTGTGTGCTCTCTTTGCCACTTCCTGTAGGGATTGAGAATATCCCACAAGTAAGGATGAATCCGTGGACTGGATACACCATGTAAGAGAAATTCTATTTTCTATCTGAATCATGAAAGAAAAAATTTGGGTTTCATGTCCCTTTAACATTAAATATACCAGGACAGAAGGAAATAAATTAGATCAACGAGCTAAACACTACAAAATAAACACAATTTAAATGCTCCAAGATAAGAAACTTGTGTGGATTCTGTTTCTATTAGAAAAAGTTCCTTTAACCCTTTCCAAAATGCACTGAGCTTTAGCGCCGTTAGGACGGCATGGAATGCCCTAGCACTTTGGCTGTCCTGAAGCCATAGCGGCTTGGTAAATGTGACCACGGGCTGGATGGTGTGCCTTGCGTCATAAGCACTCCCCCCTGACTCGATCCTATCATTGAAATTAGGAATTAGTTCTGATGTAGACGATTTAGTCCAGGCGGGAAAGGGTTAGGTTAAACAAAATGGTCAATAAAGGTTGACACCATGCACGTCAACAACCAATTGGCGCAAATTTAAAAAACAAATAGTAACTATTTAATATAATTTTAATAATAATCATTTAATAAATTAAATAGTTTAAACAATAACGTGCCATAATACTAAAGTAAATTAAAAACAATATTTATACTGACCAACATAAATAAACATAAAAAGCTTCTAACATTTAAACTTTGATTTTGTCATGTATAACACACAGAGCTTAAAAGGGATATTAAACAGTCTGTTGCAGCAGATGGCATATAAAAAGAACAAGTCACTGGCTGTGAACTATGTCAATGAATGCATTGACAAAAATAATATTAAAGTGAAAGTAAATCCTAGCATTTTACAAGTGCTAGGATTTACTATTGAAACACATAAAGGGCACTTTCATTCATGAAGTAGAAGATACTTCATGTAGAAAGCTCCTTTATTTGATTCAACTGATTGCCGCTCTTAGTTACTACAGCAGAGCATGGCTAAAAAAAAATTTGGCAAAGAGGTGACGTTTTCACCTCTTAGCCAATAGCAGTGCGGTAAATCTGGCTCCCATGGGCGCCAAGCCGGATTTACAGCACGGCTATTGGCTATGAGGTGAAAACGTCACCTCTTAGCCAAAAAAAAATAATTCACACCACTCTCTCCCTTTTCTCAGCCAAACTATTATACACACATCATCTATCTCTAGCTAAATATCTCTCTCTATGTATCATATACATCTATAAAAGAGATCAATAAATCTATAAATGTCAGATAGGTGGCTTATATAAATGTTACTTAAAGGGACATGAAAACCCACATTTTTCTTTCATGATTCAGATAGAGGATACAATTTTAAACAACTTTCCTTCTATTATTTAATTTGCTTCCTTCTCTTGTTGTCCTTTGCTGAAATGTTTATCTAGGCAAGCTCAGGAGGAGAGAGGAAGAGAGAAAGAGAGATGGTGATTTGCTCACCTATTAGTTCAGTTAGAAACCATTAGTACATTGCTTCTCCTTCAACAAATGATACAAATTAGGTAATAGAAGTAAATTAGAAAGTTGTTTAAAATAGTATTCTCTATCTGAATTATGAAAGAACAAAATTGGGTTTCATGTCCCTTTAAGCTAACCAATTGCATAATGTAACAGAAAAAGTTGTTCTCTTGGTATTCTAGGTAGGCTCAAACTGATTTCTAGACTGTTAAAAACTGCCTATTAACTCAGTACATTTTGACAGTTTTTTACAGTTAGACAGTGTTAGTTCATGTGTGTCATATAGATGCGAATTGTGCTCACTCCCATGGAGTAATTTAAGAGTCAACACTGGTTGGTAAAAATGCATGCTTGTCAAAAGAACTAAAATAAGGGGGAAGTCTGTAGAGGCTTAGATACAAGGTAATTACAGAGGTAAAAAGTGTATTTATATAACAGTGTTGGTTATGCAAAATTGGGAAGTGGGTAATAAACTGATTATCTATCTTTTTAAAACAATTAAAATTCTGGGAGTAGACTTTCCCTTTAAGACCAGTCAGAACATTTGATATATTAGATTATAGATCCATATATAAAAATCAAAAACATTAGGAGTCAAATGTAAAATTTTAGCAGCCGTGGCTTCCAAGGATTTTTGTTACACCCCATTTAATGCCTCTGATCTTCCATATAAAACATTAAACAAAGGAAAAAGAGGGAAAACAAGAGACTTGCACAGTGCATAAAAGTAAATGACTAACTGAACATAAACTGCATGGCTTTGCCACGTAAATCATACTTATGGTAAGTGCATATATGAATGGTTACCCTGAAGCAGCAAATATGAAAAATAAAAAGCAAAAATACCTTGCACAAAAACATAGCTTTTGGCTAACAAAGGCTATAGGCAAAGAATACATCAGAAAAATGCCTACTCGCCAGAGCTAAATGAAATACTTACACAAACTGCCCATCTCGTTGTTGTGTTAAGATCAACGCACAAGGCTCTCTGCGTCCAAATTTCACTTCATGTCCCTTTTCAAGGCATAGTCAAGGAATATACATTTATAAAAAAAAAACACAGGGGAAAAAAAAATTGTTTAGGAAACAGCTGTAGAACAATGATAGCTTGCAGTGAAACAGTCCTTCTCCTTCTTTCCGGCATATACTGCTCATTTGTTCAGAAAGTCAAAGTTATTTATTTTTAGTTCAATCTCACTTATCCTAATAAAAAGTTTTTAAATGGACAGTGTACTAACAAATGTGTCCCCCGCATTAAGGTCTTCCAAAGCATGGTATTAAAGGGACATTAACCCCAACATTTTCCTTTCATGATTTAGGTACAACATACAATTTTAAAACAACTTTCCAGGTTATTTCTATTATCAAATTTGCTTCATTCGCTTGGTATCATTTGTTGAAGGTGCAGCAATGCACTACTGGTTTCTAACTGGGTGAGCCAATGACAATCAGAATATATATCCAGCCACTAATCAGCAGCTAGAACCTAGGTTGTTCTTTGCTGCTCCTAAGCTTACCTAGATGAAGCTTTCAGAAAAGGATAACAAGAGAAGGAAAAAATAAATAGAAGTAAATTGGAAAAGTTGTTTAAAATTGTATTCTCTGTCTAAATCATAAATGTCTAATTACTGTCGCTTTAAATGTATAGGAAATAGTTCCTTCATGTTAATTTCTTTATGTGAAATACGTGTTGTTTTTTTTATTAAAACCATCACTTAGGACATGCCCATAACAATTGTCTGAGTCTGCATGTATTAAAGGGACATGAAACCCAAAAACTTTCTTTCATGATTCAGACAAAGAATACATTTTTAAACAATTTTTCAATTTACTATTATTTAATGTGCTTCCTTTTTCGTGTTATCCTTTGCTGAAAGGTTTATCTAGGTAAGCTTAGGAGCAGCAAAGAACCTAGGTTCTAGCTGCTGATTGGTGGCTTCAGATACATAATGGTCATTGGCTCACCCATCTGTACAGTTAGAAACCAGTAGTGCATTGCTGCTCCTTCAACAAATGATACCAAGAGAATGAAACAAATTGGATAAAAGAAGTAAATTAGAACGTTGTTTAAAATGATATGTTCTACCTAATTCATGAAAAAAAAATATGTTTGGGTTTCATGTCCCTTTAATGTTGGGTATTGAAATGCTTATTAATCAGTCCTATTTTCTACAATTTACAAGGCTTTTATACAGAGAAAACATTTGTTTTCAATGTATGTGGAGATACAGGCAAATGTAGCTATTTCAAATAACAAATAAAATAAAAAAGTAGCTGTTTGCAAACAAATACTCTCCAGCAGGTAAAATGAACCCTTGTGAGTACAATGCCCCTTTAAAACTTATTTAGGGCTGTTCATCTAGATATGGAATGGGTGCAGGCCACTCTTCCTATCGCTCATCACTGTGTCTGTAACTATAAATTTGATCTTATGATAATCAATTAGTGATTATGTACCCCTCTATTGTATCCTATTATTTAATCTTAGCCTGGTCCTCCTTAAAATGTACCCATTTAGATAGCTCACATAAATTAATCATCCCCCTATTTGAACTTTAATAGTTATGCACATTTATGGATAAGAGGCTCATTTTCGTTATTGACTCCCAGAGCAATTCACAACCCTATCTGTTAGGGAATGTACATATGACACATAGAATCCCATTGAGATTACCAATTATGGAATTGAGGTGTAGCTTCATATACAACATTTACTCTGGGGTTATGTCTCCTTTACAGGTATATTCATGGCTTTATACTATTGTTGTACTCCCACTGAATTATATATTAGCAGCTGCCAAAGTCTGGGGGTGGCTTTGTATCCAATTGTGTCTTTAGCCTTCTGTTCCCCTATTACTGTTGTTAATTAGAATACGTTGAAAGCCCAAAAGTGGCAATGTTATCATATTAATGGTCCATGAGTGACCTCCTATGGTGGCATCAGTTCTCCTCCTTTATATCCTACAAACTTATTGGGGGGCCATGAGTGTCCCCTTGTGGCATAGGAGGAATTCACATTTGTCAAAATCTTTATTCCTTAGACACCTATAACAGTTTACATGTACTTATTTTATTTCCTTTGTCTATGCATGTACCCTGAATACTTATACCATCGTATTGTTATGTTTATTGGATTCTCAATAAAGCTTTTGGGGAAAAAAAAAAAATTATTGCCACCAACTAAGTATACCTTGAAAGAAAATAAACACAAATGCTAAAGCTTGGACAGGAACAAGATAATACATTTTAACCTCTTAAGGACATATGACGGAATTTTTCCGTCATAAAACAATTGAGCAAACTGAAAGCTGTGTCCTTAAAGGGTTAAACAAGAAAACCTTTTATTAGGCAGATGCAAACTCTGGAAATTACAGTTTACAACAACCTTGATATTTAAAAAAAAAAAAAAAAAATACAAGTGAAACAAACTTTAGCTGGTTTTCTATATAATCTGGTTGTCTCTAGATTTTTTTTTTTGTTTTTTTGCAGTTTTAATAATCCATATAAATGTAAACTGTTAAAATAAGGGCAGATTTTTTTTTAGTAAAAATAATTTACAAAAATTGTTAGACACAACAGGAAGACAGTATTGGAAATTAATAGGAAACCAAAAAGATTAACAGTTTTATAGAAGGATGTGGTAATCATGTTTCTCTTTTTTTAATGCTGCAGAATATATAAAAACAGAAACACAAAACAGAATAATGGAAACTATATATATCAATGTAATCGTCTAAAGATTAAAATGGTAAAATATTTGATTAGCAAAGAAACTTTTGTGGTGTGGGCACGTGTGTTGCTTTCACAACAAAACCTTTCTACAATTCCCTCGCTACTAACAACTGCACTGTCTAACCCTGACTATCGATAACGCCAACTTTAGTAGATAATTTGCAGAATCTAATACCATTTTATACATTAATAGAAGACAAACTGATGCCAAAACAACATTTAGAAAGCTTAAAAATCTCACAATTCTCTCATTGGTTCAGATATCTACAACTTGGACATTTTGTTGACACGCATAAGCTAAAGAATCTGATACTTAGAGACCTTACACCACTTGATAAATGATGCACTCTTAATCCCCCTCCTCCACATATCATCTCTTTACATTACTCGCTTCTTATCACCCCCTCTGACATAATGAGCACAAGGAACTACCATACACACTAACAGAGCAAGAATGGTTTACTATCTTCCTAAAAACTT
Organism: Bombina bombina; assembly: GCF_027579735.1. Lineage (NCBI taxonomy): Eukaryota > Metazoa > Chordata > Amphibia > Anura > Bombinatoridae > Bombina > Bombina bombina. The sequence goes on along the minus strand of NC_069499.1, from coordinate 822,751,983 downwards.
CAAAATCAGCACATTCATCTAATCTCCTAGAGACCAACTATAAATTTCTCCTCAGGTGGTATCTTACCCCACACAGATTGAAATATATATTTCCAGAAGCTTCCGACCATTGACTTGATCCCCGACCACCTTAACCCTAATACTCTGCTTAGCCACATGAGATAAACCCTCTTCTCCTCACTTTGCTGAAGTACAAGTGAGCTATACACCTATAACTGAGTTAAAATTAATGTAAATTTTGATGATAAAGTGTCCGGTTTTTAAAAATTCAATTAAAAACAGGGGCACTTTAATTCATCAAAATTTACATTTCACTAGTGTTGTGAAAATACTTATCTTTTAATCTTGACAGCCGCTGCATCGCTTCCTCCGCCTGTCGCAAAGCCTCTTCCTGGGTCTAAAATGAGGAATCCGGCTTCCTCCAATCACGGCGTTGAATCAGACACTGATTCCCCCGGGGTAGAAGCCGTGATTGGAGGATGACCGATCCGTCATTTCTGACGTAGGAAGAGGCTTGTGATGACCAGGGGAAGCTGGAGCAGCTGTCAAGATTAAAAGGTAAGTATTTTCACAACACAAGTGAAAGGTAAATTTTGATTAATTAAGGTGCCCCTGTTTTTAATCGAATTTTTAAAACCGGGCACTTTATCATCAAAATTTACATTCACTTTAAGAGTCATCTTTACTATGTAATGTACAATGAATTTAACAGTCAAAGATTATGAACAAATGATTTAATCTGAATAGATTTCAATGTTATATATCCTAGTTTCTATATGTGATGTAATTTTTATAATAGCTGTCTTTATGGTCTTACTGTCTATCACTTGTATTATCCGCTGAGAGCCTATATAGTGGTTTTATTATGGAAACTAGTTTCCTTATGATGTTATTTCTGTGTACTGTAGAGAGGAAAGAACAACCTTATTTTTATTTTAAAACTCTGGTCAGGTAGAGTTTATAAAGGAGTATGAGTTTCTGGAAAGTATATTAACGTGTGTGTGTGTGTGTATGTATGTATATGTATATATATATATATATATATATATATATATATTTATATTATGGGGACATAGTCTTTTTTTAACCTCTTGTCTGCCATGAAAATAAACATTTGGTGTTTTGTGTATGTGTTTAAACGATACAGTGTGTACAGTTCGATATTTAGTGGTGTGTGCAAATGTATTTTTTTATTGGTTTAGTAATAAGAGCCTTTTCAGTCTCCTGTTTTAAATTTGCCAATATTATTAAATGATCTGAAGTCCATTATGGTTAAAGGGGCAGTAAAGTCAAAATTAAAGGGACAGTCTACTTGATTTTTTTTTTTTTAAACACCAGCTTTATTACCCATTCCACACCTTTGCATAATTTTGAATATTTGCATCTGCAAAATGGGACAGTTTGGAGAGGGGATGGGACCAAGTGTAAACAACAATATCTTGTGTCATTAAAGTGAATGTCAAGTTTGATGAACCAGTGCCCGGTTTTTTAAAATCCTATTAAAACAGGGGCACTTTCATTCATCAAAATTAACATTTCACTTGTTTTGTTAAAATACTTACCTTTTAATCTTGAAAGCCGCTCCAGCGATTCCCCCTCCTGCCGCTCGTCACTTCATACGTCTGCAATGACAAATACGGCATCCTCCAAACATGCTCCCCCCACCAGGGGAATCATTGTCTGAGGCAACGCCGTGATTGGAGGAAGCCGAATTCGTAATTTTTGACATATGAAGAGGCTTGTGACGGGCGGGGGAAGCGCTGGAGTGGCTTTCAAGATTAAAAAGGTAAGTATTTTAAGAAAACAAGTTAAATGTAAAGTTTGATGAATGAAACTGCCCCTGTTTTTAATAGGGTTTTTAAAAACCGGGCACTGATTCAACAAATTTGACAGTCAGTCAATAGATAGATGAATGCTAAAGGTAGATTTATATCATTTTAAAATTTTGTATGCACCGTACTTGCTGAAAGATATTACAGTACTATAATCAGAAATGTAATAATTGTTGTTTTAAATAATTATAGACCATTTCTTTTTGTATTTTAGAACACAAAAATCAAACAAGACACAGGCAGAAAAGATTGCGACTTACATGCAGGGAAAATAGTATTTTTTTTTTAAATATTAAAACGTTTAGATTTGAGAATGTTTGGATTTTAGAATTCCAAATTTGGTGATTTGTAACAGTACTTTTATATTTAGGTTTTTGTTTGTCTACATTAGGTTTACCTATATTTAATATTTTGAACTTGGCTGGTTAGCATCACTTCAAAAAGGACATTAGACACCTGCTGCTTTTGTTTAATATTGTCATTTCCCCATGCTTCCTTGAAAGATCAAAAAGCAAACTGTGTAATCTGCAAATTATATAGCTAATTTAGGCAATTTGCAGCATTTTAAAACCCCAGGTTACAGATTTTGCATTTTTGCCTTTTAAGGGTCATTGGAGAAACCACAATTCTTACACACACAAAAAAGATTTCCTCTGGCAGTACAATTGTATTTGATATTTCTTGGAAGAATAAAGTTGTGTCCAAACACATGGAAATACGAAATAAAGTTATTAAATAAATTAAACTTGTAAGTATAATTAAATATGCTTGTTAAAGTATATATTGTTTTATCACAACTGTGTCCTAAATTATGTGTTCTCATTGAGGGTATACTGCTATGTCAACATTTTCTTAGAAAACTAATATCTATACATTTTTCCCTTGTATGTGGGTACATGACTTGCAACTGCGTTTTGGATTCCTTTTAAAATATTTATAAAAGTAAAAATTAAACTTTAATGGGTCAGAGAATGCAATTTTAACTCCTTAACGATCAGCAACGTACCCTGTTGCTTTTTCAATAGCACGGTCTTGCCACCTACGGGAAGAAGGGGGGGTCCTAATAGCGCAATCTTGTCACTCGAGTCCTAAACTATTATAAACAGAAAATCCCTTAATGACCAGCAACGTACAGGTTACGTAGTGGTAGTTAAGTGGTTAAGAGACTTTTCAGTTAGCTTTATTATCAACAGTAAGGTAACAAAGATCAACGCTGCTGGATGATCTCCTTGTTCGGTATAATACCAAGAGAGGTTAGCCGTCTTCATGCCATCACACGTGCGGAAGTATCAGTCTCTACAATGATGATGTCAATAGCCATGCCGGACTAAACACTCCACCCCCACTCCAGAATACACCAACCGTGTCGCCACTCAGCTCCAGACAAAATACCCAGTGGCAATAAAAGCTTCAACATTCTTTATTGAAAATTCTCATGAGAATACACGTCTCAAACATATTTCGTATGTATATATACTGCACTTCCTCAATCTCATTGACCCTTACTATGGCAACTCCCTAGCTCATGCTTGATAGAGAAAAAAAGACCCTCCCGTCTAGGTCCTATCTGCCAATCACAATCCGCACTTCCGCATTATTACAGCAAACAGTTTAAACATCTTAAAGTGGCAGATCCATAATTAATAAATATTTTCACTATAACAACCTCAATATACAGTTTATTTTTACATTTACATTTTTTTTTTTAGATTTAGTGTATTTTAAAACTGCAATTACTAGTTTCAGAGTACTACAACTGTATACTTCTTTTATTCAATCTTTTATTAAAGAGAATTTTCAACATAAATGTGTCATGGTCTATGTTGTATATCATTTAGGCAAGAAGTTACTACTGCTGGTTAAGATATTAAAGTCACATTGTCCTTTGGCAAGTCCATACAAGATGCTGTGGCATGAAATCAAACTGCATGTAGATAAGGTCAATTCACTGTACAGGGTTTGTAAAATCCATGAGGTATGACAACACCGCTTACTACTTATATATTTGAATGCCAAGATAAAAAAAGAAAAACTGACTATTTATGATGACTATTGTAATGCATCTAAGTATTGTGCAATTCTTATGCACCGCTTGCTTCTGTTTACATATGTGGTTTCTTATACAGCCTGTTAGAGCAATCGTTTTATTTAAAAGGGCCATTAAACCCAAAAATTTTCTTTCACAATTCAGATAGAGAATACAATTTTAAACAACATTCCAATTTACTTCTATTATCTAATTTGCGGCAATCTTTAGATATCCTTTGTTAAAGAAATAGCAATGCACATTGGTGAGCCAATCACATGAGGCATCTATGTGCAGCTACCAATCAGAAGCTACTGAGCCTATCTAGATATGCTTTTCAGGAAAGAATATCAAGAAAATGAAGCAAATTAGATAATTGAAGTAAATTAGAAAGTTGTTTAAAATAGTATTCTCTATCTAAATCATGAAAGAAAAAAAAATTGGGTTCTCACTTTTTCTTTACTCTTGTATGTCACATAACAATCTCTTACACTGATGTAATGTGGAGCATTAATAGCTATCCTTTAGTGAGAGGGATTATGGGCCCTGCTGGGTATATGTAACTATGCTTTAAGCATAGCACCTCTTGCTGCACGTTAGTTTTTCACAGATAATTGTCTGGCCAGCAACACAGCTGCTTGTTTTATTGCACTACATAAAATATTATGTGTCACATAAGCAAATTTACTTCACATATATGTGAGAATGCTCACCATTAGCATATTGAAATATAGGATTAGCACTCATATTTATATACACAAGTTTACTGAACTATTCTATATACACATTTATTAATTGACACTATTGATATTGTTTTGAATGATTGCCATGACTACGGTTTTGGCGCACTTTTTCCCCTCACTGGGAGGGGCCTATATTGTTTAAAATAGACTCCTGGGTTTTGTGTTTGCTTGTCTGAGGAAGGGGAGTGTGTCCCCCGAAACATCACGCTTTTGAATTAAAGTACACTTGAAAAGACCAATGAGTGCCTTCTCCTACTTGTTACATTTTAAATATATATATATATATATATATACACACATATATATACATACACACACACATACATACACTAATGTTAATATACTTTCCAGAAACTCATACTCCTTTATAAACTCTACCTGACCAGAGTTTTAGAATAAGAATAAGGTTGTTCTTTCCTCTCTACAGTGAACAGAAAGTACGTCATATGGAAACTTGTTTCCATAATAAATCAAACTGCATGTAGATAATGTCAATTCACTGTACAGGGTTTGTATATATATATATATATATATATATATATATATATATATATATATATATATATATATATATATATATATATATATATATATATATATATATATATATATATTTTTGCATATTTTGCTACTGATATCTATTATCTACCTAATACGAGCAACAGGCGGATTCAAAGACTCTAGTCCTGAGGCTATAAAATATATCTCCACACAAAACTGTATCTCTGTTCAGTTGTTTAAAGGGACAGTCTAGTCAAAATTAAACTTTCATGACTCAGATAGAGCATGTGATTTTAAACAACTTTTCAAATGACATTTATTTTATACATTCTCTTGGTATTCTTTGATGCAAGGCATACCTAGGTAGGCTCAGGAGCAGCAATGCATTGCTGATAGCTAGCCGCTAACTGGTAGCTGCACATATATGCCTCTTGTTATTGGCATTAAACCATTAAAAATGTTATGTTAAAATATTTGATTATCAGAAGTAAAACAAGATTGCGGCATAATTTCATTATTTATTTTGTGCACTTGCCCTGTAACTTTACACCTTAATGGCCAACGTTGTACCCTGTACGACGTTGATCGTTATGCCCTTCAGGACCAGCGACGTACCCTGGGCTTCTCTCTGCCGCGATCTCGAACAAAAATAGCAAGATTGCGCTATTTCTGCATGCCCCACAAGTGGGGCACTGCAGAAATTGAGTTGCAGAGTTGTCGATGCAGAGACATCGGCCAGCTATGGTGCCATTCGTTGGTGGGTGGGAGGAGTAGCAGGGAGGTGGGTGGGCGGCCCATCGCTGCAGGGACTTCCTGTTCCTGCTGTGCGCGCAGTACATCTGGAGCGCACAGGGGGCCGATGCGCGTGCTCGCAAAAGCTGCATTGATGAGGCTGAGGGAGGGAGAGGGAAGGAGAGAAATTATTTTTTTTAAAGGGATCGGGGAGGGGGGCAGCTACACTACAGAAAATGACAGCTGCCAGTACCCAAGATGGTGGAATATAGGTAGGGGGGGAGATCAGGAAGGTTGGGGCTGAGAAGGGGGATCCATCACTGCAAAATATATATATATATATATATATATATTTTGTACTTATTATTTTAGTACTTAAGATGGCGGTGACAATTGTGAGGTGGGGTGGGAAGAGAGCTGTTTGAGGGGGGTCAGGAAGGAATCAGGGGTTGGGATATATCAGGTGGGAGGCTGATTTCTAAACTAAAGCTAAAATTAACCCCTACAAGATACCTAATTAACCCCTTCACTGCTGGGCATAATACAAGGGTTTTGCACAGCGGCATTTAGCAGCCTTCTAATTACCAAAAAGCACAAAGGGGATCCCAGAGAAGCATTTACAACCATTTGTGCCATGACTGCACTAACTGTTTGTAAATAATTTCAGTGAGAAAACTAAAATTGTGAAAAATTTTACTTTTTTTTTTTTTTATTTGATCGGTTTGCGTTGAAATGGTGGCATGAAATATATCAAAATGGGCCTAGATCAATACTTGGGGTTGTCTACAACACTACAGCTAAAATTAACCCTACAAACTCCCTAATTAACCCCGTCACTGCTGGGCATAATACACGTGTGGTGCGCAGCGGCATTTAGCGGCCCAATTATCAAAAAGCAACGCCAAAGCCATATAAGTCTGTTATTTCAGAACAAAGGGGATCCCAGAGAAGCACTTACAACCATTTGTGCCATATTTGCACAAGCTGTTTGTAAAAAATTTCAGTGAGAAACCTTAAGTTTGTGAAAAAGTTTTTAAAAAAAGTGAACTATTTATTTTTATTTGATCGCATTTGGCAGTGAAATGGTGGCATGAAATATACCAAAATGGGCCTAGATCAATACTTTGGGTTGTCTACTAAAAAAATTATATACATGTGAAGGGATATTAAGGGATTCCTGACAGATAGTGTAACTATTGCTAATTTTGAAGAAAAAAAAATGGTTTAGAAATAGCAAAGTGTTACTTGTACTTACCTATAACTTGAAGAAAAAAAAAGAGCAAAGAACATGTAAACATTGGGTATTTCTAAAGTCAGGACAAAATTTTCAAACTATTTAGCATGGGTGTTTTTTGATTGGCTGTAGATATGTAACAGATTTTGGGGGTCGTTAGAAAAAGTGTGTTTTTTTACATTTTTTCATCAAATTTTATATTTTATTTTTATAATAAATTATAAGATATGATGAAAATAATGGTATCTTTAGAAAGTCCATTTAAGGGCGAGAAAAACAGTATATAATATGTGTGGGTACAGTAAATAAGAGGAAAATTACAGCTAAACACAAACCACAGACATGTAAAAATAGCCCTGGTCCTTAAGGGAAGGAAATTGAAAAATGGCCTTGTCCTTAAGGGGTTAATATTTGTCAACACAAAACACCAAGAGAACAAAGAAAAATTTGAAAATAGAACGGAACAAAAGTGTCTTAAAGTGATGGTAAACTTTCTCCTTTCTATAAACAGATCCAGAACATTAGCAATGTTTTAGATGGAGTTTAATTCCTGTAACTTACTTTTAAATGTAGAGCTTATATTTAAAAAGTTTTTTTTTTTGGTGCGCTAATGGTTTTAAATGTCCTCCAATCTGTGTTTTAGCGACAAAATTACAAAATTGTGTGAGTGCCATATGGCTTGAGTGCTGATTGGAGAACAGTTCAAACCATTAGCTCACAAAAAAATAAAATAATTTTGAGGTGGGTGGCCAGAGCACAGGGTATTTGAATTGCAGCACTACATTAAAAAGTAAGTTCTAGCGCATCTTCATTACAACTGATTAATTAAACTCCATCTAAAACATTGCTAGTATTATGGACCTGTTTATACAAAGGGGAAAGATTACCATCAATTTAAAATTACATGTTCAATCTGAATAAAGCAAGTTTAATTTTGACTTTCCTATATATTTAAAAAATATATAAATAATTTAAAAAAAAATATACATCTGCATGTTATTCTCAGGCATATAGTTACTCTGAATGCATCATTCATGTTTACTGTCTTAACATAACTGATATTATCATCATCATCAACAACATCAACATAAGGCTGAGAAAGAACTACACGTATGTGGCCACAGCCCTGTGAATATATAGGTGGGAGTGGCAATATAATTCAGCAGAGAAATGCAGTAGAGTAATAAATCATTACTAATGACCCAATATTATCAACATTATAGAATTTGTTTTACTTGAGAGCGTCATCCCATTACTGTCATGAACTGCCACCTAAATAGATCTTTTTTTTTTTGCAGTATGGTGATAACATCTTCAAGACCAACTCCATATAGTGCAAAATAATGTTACCTCAGGCACATTAAAGATATATATACAGGGAGTGCAGAATTATTAGGCAAGTTGTATTGTTGAGGATTAATTTTATTATTGAACAACAACCATGTTCTCAAGGAACCCAAAAAACTCATTAATATCAAAGCTGAATATTTTTGGAAGTAGTTTTTAGTTTGTTTTTAGTTATAGCTATTTTAGGGGGATATCTGTGTGTGCAGGTGACTATTACTGTGCATAATTATTAGGCAACTTAACAAAAAACAAATATATACCCATTTCAATTATTTATTTTTACCAGTGAAACCAATATAACATCTCAACATTCACAAATATACATTTCTGACATTCAAAAACAAAACAAATCAGTGACCAATATAGCCACCTTTCTTTGCAAGGACACTCAAAAGCCTGCCATCCATGGATTCTGTCAGTTTTGATCTGTTCACCATCAACATTGCGTGCAGCAGCAACCACAGCCTCCCAGACACTGTTCAGAGAGGTGTACTGTTTTCCCTCCTTGTAAATCTCACATTTGATGATGGACCACAGGTTCTCAATGGGGTTCAGATCAGGTGAACAAGGAGGCCATGTCATTAGATTTTCTTCTTTTATACCCTTTCTTGCCAGCCACGCTGTGGAGTACTTGGACGCGTGTGATGGAGCATTGTCCTGCATGAAAATCATGTTTTTCTTGAAGGATGCAGACTTCTTCCTGTACCACTGCTTGAAGAAGGTGTCTTCCAGAAACTGGCAGTAGGACTGGGAGTTGAGCTTGACTCCATCCTCAACCCGAAAAGGCCCCACAAGCTCATCTTTGCTGATACCAGCCCAAACCAGTACTCCACCTCCACCTTGCTGGCGTCTGAGTCGGACTGGAGCTCTCTGCCCTTTACCAATCCAGCCACGGGCCCATCCATCTGGCCCATCAAGACTCACTCTCATTTCATCAGTCCTTAAAACCTTAGAAAAATCAGTCTTGAGATATTTCTTGGCCCAGTCTTGACGTTTCAGCTTGTGTGTCTTGTTCAGTGGTGGTCGTCTTTCAGCCTTTCTTACCTTGGCCATGTCTCTGAGTATTGCACACCTTGTGCTTTTGGGCACTCCAGTGATGTTGCAGCTCTGAAATATGGCCACACTGGTGGCAAGTGGCATCTTGGCAGCTGCACGCTTGACTTTTCTCAGTTCATGGGCAGTTATTTTGCACCTTGGTTTTTCCACACACTTCTTGCGACCCTGTTGACTATTTTGAATGAAACGCTTGATTGTTCGATGATCACGCTTCAGAAGCTTTGCAATTTTAAGAGTGCTGCATCCCTCTGCAAGATATCTCACTATTTTTTACTTTTCTGAGCCTGTCAAGTCCTTCTTTTGACCCATTTTGCCAAAGGAAAGGAAGTTGCCTAATAATTATGCACACCTGATATAGGGTGTTGATGTCATTAGACCACACCCCTTCTCATTACAGAGATGCACATCACCTAATATGCTTAATTGGTAGTAGGCTTTCGAGCCTATACAGCTTGCAGTAAGACAACATGCATAAAGAGGATGATGTGGTCAAAATACTCATTTGCCTAATAATTCTGCACACAGTGTATATATATATATATATATATATATATATATATATATATATATATATGTGTGTGTATATGTGTGTGTGTATATGTGTGTGTGTATATGTGTGTGTGTATATGTGTGTGTGTATATGTGTGTGTGTATATATGTGTGTGTATATATGTGTGTGTATATGTGTGTGTAAAACTTAGGAGCCATAAGAATATTAAGGAATCGGACAGTGGTATTTGAATATTGATATATGGAGAATAACCTAAAACATTAGGAGCCATTGGCGCCTGGGTTTGTTATATACATACATATACAGTACACACAATAAGGTCCAAATTCCTGGTCTTACTACCACAATTTAATTTTAGCATTTCTAAAAAATGAATTTGGTATAAAAAAAAAAAAAAAAAAAAATGCTTCAATACAAAGGATTACAATCCTCAATTTCCCAGCACTCATTTATGCCAAAAAATGTTTAGTAGTGTTGAAATACAGACATACAAATTAGACTTATCTGGCCAAGGAGTTTGATAAACCCTGCTTTTGCAAGATTAGTTATCCAGGAACGGGGGGGGGGGCGGAGTTGCAGGAGGATCCACTCTTGCAATGCTAAATATGGGCAGCAAATGTAGCTCGCAATTTGCCATCCACCTGTGAATATTGTCCTTCTGGACAGTGATAAACCTACCCAATATTCTCTAATGATTATAACTGATCTTGTGTCACCATTGCAAAGATCACAAAAGGTGACAAACTCACTCTATCACCATTCCCCACAGCATTACATTCTTTTGTGGGTCTCGCTCTTACTGTATGACCAGCCCAAATTGTAATGATAACCTTATATACCTACTAAAACAACAGACTCATAAGCCAGTATACAGGTATCAATACCGTACTCCATGCCTTAAAAAAATAAAAGTTTATGAAGAATTTCAGAAGGGTTCTCAAAAGTTGCACTATTTGTTTCCTCTAATATATATATATATATATATATATATATATATATATATATATATATATATATATATATATTTATAACAATAAAAAATGTTAGTGTTTTGATATGTCTAATCCACAAAGGATGTTGAGACTGTTTTAAATTCCTGGGTGGGGAAAAAATGCACTATGTAGCTAACAAGTGACCACAATTTTCATAGTATCATAGTAAGGCAATGTATCTAATAATCAAACCTCCTGATGTTCCAGTAATTCTAGCAAACAGAAACTGTAGAATGTTTCCACAACAAGCTGCTAATAGCATTTTTACAGTAATTCAATGGTAAAATAACCCAGTCTCCTGTTCCTACAGTAATGCAATATAGTACTCTGTGCATCCAGCCCTCAACAGTAAATCAAGCATGATAGATGAAATCCATTTATTTCTCCATACAGTAGTGCACCACTTTCCCTATTGTAATCTCGTCCTCATGTCCTTATAGTCATGCTATCAATGTATCCCTACAGAACAAGGGTAATGCCAGCCACTTGCCCATTCTCATGTGCAGAAGAGTTTAATGTGCTGTTACAACATTCAAAAGCCATTAAAGGGACACTGAACACAACATTTTTCTTTTGTGATTCAGATAGAGCATGCAATTTTAAGCAACTCTCTAATTTACTCCTATTATCAAATTTTCTTCATTCTCTTGGTATCTTTATTTGAAATGCAAGAATGTAAGTTTAGATGCCGGCCCAGTTTTGGTGAACAACCTGGGTTGTCCTTGCTGAATGGTGGATACATTCATCCACCAATTAAAAAGTGCTGTCCAGAGGTCTGAACCAAAAAAAAGAAGCGTAGATGCCTTTTTTTCAAATAAAGATAGCAAGAGAATAACGAAAAATTGATAATAGGAGTAAATTAGAATGTTGCTTAAAATTGCATGCTCTATCTGAATCACAAAAGAAAAAAAATGGGTTCAGTGTCCCTTTAAAGGGACACTGAACCCAATGTTTTTTCTTTCGTGATTCAGAACTTTTTTTATTGGTGGATGAATTTATCCACCAATCAGCAAGAACAACCCAGGTTGTTCACCAAAAATGGGCCGGCATCTAAACGTACATTCTTGCATTTCAAATAAAGATACCAAGAGAATGAAGACAATTTGATAATAGGAGTAAATTAGAAACTTGCTTAAAAATGAATGCTCTATCTGAATCACGAAAGAAAAAAAAAATTGGGTGCAGTGTCCCTTTAAAACAACAGAGGACAAGCAATATATTTATATGTATATAGACAGAATACTGCTAAAAGTTAGCAAATATCGTTATAGATGTGACTCACTGTATTTATTATACCCTGCTGTACACAAATTCCAGGCTTCTGTCTTTATAATAATATTAGGCTCAGGAACATAGTGAAATACAGACTGAAGGATAGAGATACCAAGTTCTCCCATACCAAACTCAAGCATAAACCAAAATGCCAGTTTCCTAAAGATAGTTTTATATCATTCATTTAAATATATAGAAATCCCAGACTCCTATCTTTACAGGATTACAGTAATTCCAGCGACTTCACTCAATTTAAAAAAAATCCATTTACTCCTAAATTCTTGCAGTAATTCAGGAAGCTCTCTGCTCCTATGTTAATCCCAGTCTTCTGCTTTTAAAACCAACTTGTTGGCAATTACCTGTCACCTGCCCTTAACCACACAATAATGCCAGCCTCCAGATCATGTAGCAATAAGATAATGCCAGCCTCCAGCAGTTGTAGCAATGTATAATGCCAGCCTCCCATTAAAGAAAACTGTCTCATCAGCTGTGTCACATCATTGCGTGTAAAGGATACAAATACGCCTCCTGTGCCGAGCCTGGCCCTCTCCATATCTATTGGCAAAACTGATGCCCCTGGCTCCGGGCTCTGTCCGCGCTGTCAATCAAGTTTCGGACTGAGGCCTCTCCCGGTGTCCGGCATACACAGCTCGGCCTCGCGTTCTGTTACGTCATCACGTCCTTACCGCACTGCCATCTAGCGACTCAGCTAGGGATCTGATTCTGCAGCAGCAACAGGTCGCAGTCGAAGCCAAACACACAGTGCTGAGGGCACCATTATATTGTCATGACGAGAGTTCAACAAGTTATTTATGTCAAATAGGTGTTACATCATGTCATTGCACACAAAAAGTGCCTGATAGCGCCTTCTTACATTTAAATTTAAAGGGACATAAAACCTTAAAAATTCTGTTAAAGAATCCAAAACAAATAGAGGAGGGAAAATGTGGTGGATATTTAAACTCAATATATATTTTTAAAGTCAGCTTTATGCACCCCTTAATGTTAAGGGTTAGCATTCATCATACAAAGGCACAATGGTGCCCTCTAAATGCAATTCAAGGGACAGTAAAGTCAAAATTACACTTTCATGATTATGATACAGCATATAATTTTAAACAACTTTCCAATTTACTTCTATTATAACATTTATTTTGATCTCTTGGTATACTTTGTTGAAAAATAAACACAGGTGGGCTCATAGGACTTTAACCCTTTCGTGACAGGGCTAAAGTGCCTACATCGGAACAACTGTTCCGATGTAGTCAAATTGAAACCACGCGATCGCGCACACGATTGCGAGATTTCAATTATTGGATCGCGTCTGGGGGGCGTCCCTACAACCCTAGAAACGCCCTCCAGACCGCGATCAAATCCTGGAAGCACAGAAGGCTTCAGGACAGCCGTTAGCTATAACATTCTATTCCGTCATAACGGCTTTAAAGCCCAGTGTAATTATGACGGAATAGAACGCCATAACGGCATTAAAAGGTTAAGAGAGTGCAGGCGCAGCATTATTTATAACATTTTTAAAAACATTGTTGCAAACACTACTTTCATAGACTACTCAAGACACATGCACTCTCCTGGAGTCCTATGAGCCCAACAAATAATACCAAGAAAACAAAGCAAATTTGATAACAAAAGTAAATTGGAAAGTTGTTTAAAATTGCATGCTCCATCTAGACCATAAAAGTTTAATTTTTACTTGACTGTCCCTTTAAGGTCTCCACTGTCCCACATCTCTCCCAGTTCCCTTATTGTGCCTGATTGGCTGAGTGTGTGGCAAAGTGAGGCTAGTGGGAATATAAACTAGTAGTACTCCTTCAGGAAGTTCTTCCATGTGTTGGCAGGGCGGAAAGCTGGTTAGTTGACATATTCTATTTTAGAATTGTCTTTCTCAGGTATTTTAAAGGGATAGAAAGGTCAAAACTGTTAGAAATCTAAGCATTTTTGCAAAATTCTTCTAGTAAAAGTTATTTTAGTAGCATATGCACATATCCTGTGAGGGCATACACCATGCCTGATCAGAGAGCTGGTAATGGTGTGTATTGCTTTTAAATATTTAAATTGTGTCATACAAGCCACTGCTTACTCTCCTAGAAGGTATGGTGTTTAACCCTTTGAGTGCTAAGCTGAATTTAATATTTTTCAGTTTTTTACTATTTTCAACAAACATTTTTTTTTTACTTTTTTATTCCCCCAGATCCCCAAGACTTAAACCATTGGAAAGGTTAGGCGATTACTTTTCCAATGGTGGGTCTTGGGGGTCTGTAACTGCTTATATCCCTGCGATACAGGTTACTAAGCAGCATGCCCCCTTTCCCTATACTTTGTATTGACAATTTTAAATAAAGTTGCGCGGTGACGTCATCACGTCATTGCGTGTGACGTCACTGCACGTAACAGGAAGCCCCGGCGATGCCTGTCACTATGCAGGCCCGCGGGGGTATGAGCGGGTGGGGGCCCCCAGATTGCAAAAAAGGTAGTTGAGTGCTAATGACGGCTCTGAGCTCAAGGGATCTTAAGTACTGGTGCATGGGTCCTCACAGGATATGTGTGTATGGAAGTTGTGATGATCAGGGTTAACCCACCCTGCACCAGTCACTTGTTTGGCACAGAATGGGTTAACACACCCTGTTTACCTTAAAGGGACAGTGTCACTAGAATTTTATTTGCATACATGTTTTATAGATGATCCATTTATATAGCCTATCTGGCAGTGTTTTTGTAAAAATGTATACTTTTGCTTAATTTTTAAAATCAGTGTGCAGATTTTCAGACTTCTAACCAAGCTCCAAAGTTTTAGATGTATACCGATGTCTACAGATTCCGGCAGCTCCTGTTTATGTAATCTGTCTTTTCATATGCAGGGAAAGGCGGGGGGGGGGGGGGGGGGAGTGTCTACTGTTCCTGTTTTCCCAGACCCTTTTACTTGGTGTCCCAGCCTAACCTTATCAACAGTGCTAAACTGGGAGCTTCTAAGTACGTTTTTAAAAAGTTTTATACTGGATTTGTAGATTAGTATCTGTGCATATTCTTCTTTATAGTAGTGTCTATTACATGCAGTTATATAAAAAATTGTTTGTATACTGTCCCTTTAACCAATTTGTCACAGTCTAGCCAATTCAGGCAAGCTTGTGGCTTATTTCAGTGAGCACAAGGGTTAACAACACTTTCTAGACTGTTCCAGACCTAGAAAAAATGCCCAAAACTCCAATTTAATGCTACCCACACTAAACTACCCACACTAAACTATCTCTAAGCTGCCACAACTTAAGATCAATTATATGGGAAATCTTAAGCAAAACTCAGACTAACAAAGTAAAATCCTAGAATACAATTTAGCAAAAATGAATCTAAAAAACACAGTATTAATACTACCAGTCTCTTTTAGTAACATGGTTAAAATATTAGACAAAGGCAAAAACTTAATAAAGGAACATTTATTATGAGCAAAAAAAACAAGTCACAGTGCAATATTAAGAAAATATGTTAACAAATAGAATTAGCAAACTGTTTTTAAAATGAAAAGGAGAAAAACAGACCCTTATAGTGTACTAGCTTAGATGTCTGCGCTAGCGAGATTGGCAAGAAAAGATGGTCACTCACGCTGTTGGTACACAGGCTCCCATGTAGAATGACAATAATATATTGTTAGAATCAGTTATATACTTTTTTCTCTGATATCAGTTTTCTTGACCCAACCTCCTTCCAGAGGGGCCAGGGAAATACCCACCCCTCTCTCTTACGACATGTTATAAAGCTCTGAATCCTTGGCTAAAATTATAGAACATCTTATAACTTCCGTTATACATATTCAGATACCCATATAAGCAATTTCTCTGTGACATCATTAGAATTAGTTTGATACCAAATATGACATGGTTGTCATATTATAATCTAGTGTCATACATGTGGTGAAAGCATGTCTCAAGTTATACTAGTGTCCTCTGATTGACCTCATCTAGCACTGGGTAGAGGGCACTGGTTTTTATAATTTCTCTTGTGTTGACATCTTTACTTACTTGATGAATCAATACTCTGGACATATGCAATAACATTTGGTCAAGTGGAACTTCGAAAATATTGATAACAGGAAGGTCTTTTTGGGAAAGAGACATTAAACACTAAAATGCCAGATAGAATTATGCATTCAAAGAAAAGATTAGTCTAAGAATAACATGAAGATATATTTTTTAACGTTTCATTAGCTGTTTTAATATTGACACAATAAGTAACATTTTAGTGTTTACAGGGAGTGCAGAATTATTAGGCAAGTTGTATTTTTGAGGATTAATTTTATTATTGAACAACAACCATGTTCTCAATGAACCCAAAAAACTCATTAGTATCAAAGCTGAATATTTTTGGAAGTAGTTTTTAGTTTGTTTTTAGTTTTAGCTATTTTAGGGGGATATCTGTGTGTGCAGGTGACTATTACTGTGCATAATTATTAGGCAACTTAACAAAAAACAAATATATACCCATTTCAATTATTTATTTTTACCAGTGAAACCAATATAACATCTCAACATTCACAAATATACATTTCTGACATTCAAAAACAAAACAAAAACAAATTAGTGACCAATATAGCCACCTTTCTTTGCAAGGACACTCAAAAGCCTGCCATCCATGGATTCTGTCAGTGTTTTGATCTGTTCACCATCAACATTGCGTGCAGCAGCAACCACAGCCTCCCAGACACTGTTCAGAGAGGTGTACTGTTTTCCCTCCTTGTAAATCTCACATTTGATGATGGACCACAGGTTCTCAATGGGGTTCAGATCAGGTGAACAAGGAGGCCATGTCATTAGATTTTCTTCTTTTATACCCTTTCTTGCCAGCCATGCTGTGGAGTACTTGGACGCGTGTGATGGAGCATTGTCCTGCATGAAAATCATGTTTTTCTTGAAGGATGCAGACTTCTTCCTGTACCACTGCTTGAAGAAGGTGTCTTCCAGAAACTGGCAGTAGGACTGGGAGTTGAGCTTGACTCCATCCTCAACCCGAAAAGGCTCCACAAGCTCATCTTTGATGATACCAGCCCAAACCAGTACTCCACCTCCACCTTGCTGGCGTCTGAGTCGGACTGGAGCTCTCTGCCCTTTACCAATCCAGCCACGGGCCCATCCATCTGGCCCATCAAGACTCACTCTCATTTCATCAGTCCTTAAAACCTTAGAAAAATCAGTCTTGAGATATTTCTTGGCCCAGTCTTGACGTTTCAGCTTGTGTGTCTTGTTCAGTGGTGGTCGTCTTTCAGCCTTTCTTACCTTGGCCATGTCTCTGAGTATTGCACACCTTGTGCTTTTGGGCACTCCAGTGATGTTGCAGCTCTGAAATATGGCCACACTGGTGGCAAGTGGCATCTTGGCAGCTGCACGCTTGACTTTTCTCAGTTCATGGGCAGTTATTTTGCACCTTGGTTTTTCCACACACTTCTTGCGACCCTGTTGACTATTTTGAATGAAACGCTTGATTGTTCGATGATCACGCTTCAGAAGCTTTGCAATTTTAAGAGTGCTGCATCCCTCTGCAAGATATCTCACTATTTTTTACTTTTCTGAGCCTGTCAAGTCCTTCTTTTGACCCATTTTGCCAAAGGAAAGGAAGTTGCCTAATAATTATGCACACCTGATATAGGGTGTTGATGTCATTAGACCACACCCCTTCTCATTACAGAGATGCACATCACCTAATATGCTTAATTGGTAGTAGGCTTTCGACCCTATACAGCTTGGAGTAAGACAACATGCATAAAGAGGATGATGTGGTCAAAATACTCATTTGCCTAATAATTCTGCATTCCCTGTATAAAGCAATGGGAGCTGCCATGTTGTAACTTAGGTTACCTTCTCTGCTGTGGCCAATTAGGGACAGTTATAAATAGGTCACTAGAGTGTGCAGCCAATGGCTGTGTGGAATATAAGTGTTCTGTACATCCATTTCTAACAGGAACTGGAAAGCTCACAACTTCAGAATGGAATTACAGGAAAAGGGGACAAAATAAATAATGAACGTATAATGCAGAGTTTTTTTTATATATACAATTTATCATTTTATATTATCCTCTCAAAGTGTTTAATGCCCCTTTAAGGAAAATACAGACATACAACCTCTTAAAAAAATAGCACACAGAGAAGTTAACTCCTCGTGCCTAAAATCATGAGGTTTTCATGATAGAAGTATATTGCAAAAATGCTTATTTCAAACTGAAATGCACCCAAGCACATTTAATTTTTGACCATTCTATCCCCTTTAAAGGGACATGAAACCCAAAATGTTTTCTTTTATGATTCAGATAGAGAATACAATTTTTAAAAAGTTTCCAATTTACTTCTATTATCAAATTTGCTTCATTCTCAAAACTGCTGCCATATAGTGCCGCAGAAATGTGCACGCTCCTGAACTTACCTTGGTGCTTTTCAACAAAGGATAACAAGAAAACGAAGAAACTTTGATAAAAGAAGTATAATTGAAAGTTGTTTAAAATTGTATGTTCTACCTGAACTATGAAAAAAAAAAAACATTTTTTTTTGGTTTTATGTCCCTTTAAATGAGAGGCAGACGTTTTTGTACAACTCTTCATGCACACACAGCTTCTTACTCCAGGCCAAGATGTCCTGGATGTTTATGAGTTAATTGGCCTTGTGGCATCCATGCTAGTGTTGTCAGTGTCAGTACATGAGGACACAAAAACATTGGTTAAAAAAAATAAGCTAGATTACAAATAGGGCACACAAATGTCAGTGCTATTGTGCGCTAACATTGCTCAAGTACAATCAATAGCACTTTTATTTTTACATAATGGGCTCCATTTATTAAGCAGCGGACGCTGCTTCAGAGCCCCATCATTTCAGGTCCACCAGAAACGGAAGTTAAGAAGCCACCTAATCATCCCGATTCGATCGGGATAATTGACGGCCCCTGCCTGCGGCCGATTGGCCGCCAGTGAGCAGGGGGCGGCATTGCACAAGCATTTCACCAGAAATGCTTGGGCAATGATAAATGCCGACAGCGTTTCCTGTCAGCATTTAGCGAGGTTCAGTGGACATGATTCGCTACAGCGAATCATGTCCGCTCGCCTTTTAATAAATTTACCCCTAAATGTAGAAAGCATTTTTTATTGCTCGTGTGAAATTCTAAGGCGCTCTAACATTGTGCTGAAATTTTTTTGTCGGATGTCGTTCACCATACTTGTGACAATAGATGTAGAATCCCTGTACAGCAATATTCCACATAAAAATGGTATTGATGCCTGCCTAAACTTTTTCCTCAGACAGCTCTAACCAGACATATAGTGCTTCTACAGTCAGTTAACTTACAGAATTTATACTCACCCACAATTATTTCATCTTCAATAACTCCATCTATTTACAAAACATGGGAACAGCCATGGGCACCAAAATGGCACCACAGTATGCAAACCTCTTCATGGCTGACTTATAAGAGCGATTCCTAGCCACTCACCCTCACAAACCCTTCAAATACTTTCGCTACATAGTTTTTCCTCTAAACAATTAAGGTAACTACTACCTATTTACCTCATACTTGCCAACTGTCCCGTTTTTGCTGGGACAGTCCCGGAATTTGAGACCCAGTCCCGGCCATTTACATGTCCCGACTGTCCCGGCAAGTACTAGCAGTAGAGGCTGCACTGAGCTTAGCTAGCCGTGTCACTCCTCCTCCCAATCTATCAACTGCTATCTTGCAATCCAGTCGCGCAGACTAACTCTGCAGAAACGATCAGTGTACGAGCCAGAGGTGAGACTCAGATGTGGATGGGTCCAGCCAGGGTGCAAGGTAGGACAATCATTGGTTCTAATCTTTCAATATAACTGAACCGACTGCTGCAAAATATGTGCTGCTCAGGTGACCGTGAAGGATGAATCACATAAAAAATTTTTAAATAAATAAAAAAAAACTGTGACTTTCTTGACTTGTCTGCTGCTAGTGTGAGAAGCATTTCTAATTAACAAAATACTTCTTGCTTCTAACCCATAAACCATAGGTGCATGTGACTTCCAAATAGCTTCAAAATAAATAGCTTTACCTTTAAATGGACACTAAAACATGTGAGGCTTATCACATCATTGATGCTTCAAGCATTAAACATCATTTACTAAATTTTAATAATGAATTCACACTAAAGAAAAGCTTGAGGATAATGGGCTCACGTTTTTTTTTTTTGTTAATTATTTGAAGTTTAACTGCCTGATGAAACGGTCTGGAATAGACTGAGAAACGCGTTGCAAAATAAATACTGTTTGTTTTATACCACGACCCGGTATTTTTGCTTCTTTCCACGATCCACTTGTTTTTGAAACAGGACTTTTACCACGGAACCTTTCATACACTGACACTGTCGTTTTTGGAGAAAAGTCTCGGTGGCGTGAGTGCAGCAGGAGAACACCTATCAGCTTGCAGCTCACCTGGTCCGGCCATTGGCCCTGAAAAACGTGGGTGCTACTTTCTAGACGCCTATCTGGATTCCACAGGTCCTCTGGGTGAGACCTCCAGCGTACTGACTGCTGGAATTTGAATGTCAGCCTGCTTTATCGCACCTTATTTATTTAAGGTGCCACTTTCCTTGACTTTTACCACGGAACCTTTCATACACTGACACTGTCGTTTTTGGAGAAAAGTCTCGGTGGCGTGAGTGCAGCAGGAGAACACCTATCAGCTTGCAGCTCACCTGGTCCGGCCATTGGCCCTGAAAAACGTGGGTGCTACTTTCTAGACGCCTATCTGGATTCCACAGGTCCTCTGGGTGAGACCTCCAGCGTACTGACTGCTGGAATTTGAATGTCAGCCTGCTTTATCGCACCTTATTTATTTAAGGTGCCACTTTCCTTGTGAGTAGTTTTTTGCACATCACTTTTATATTTGTTGTTTGAACGATTCACACTATGTTGGCGCCCCTTGTTTATCTTCCATTTTAGGATATAGGTGTAAAATTTTAGTTTAATGGGCACTGCCATGACTGTTGCAACCTAGGTTTAAATGCTTTCTCTCCAGTTAGAGACACTCAGTCATAAATGATGTGATAAGCCTCACATAGCTTCAAAAGCTATTTATTTGGAAGCTATTTGGAAATCACATGCACCTATAGTTTATAGGATAGAAGCAAGAAGTATTTTGTGAATTAAAAATAATATACACTATCAAAAGTCGTGTTTGACAACCGCTAGTAACATTCTTAGAGATTTGTTACTTCCAGTTTTACAGCTAGAATGTTATTTAATGATATATAGTGAAGAGTAGTATTCAAATTAAATATAATTAACGTGTGCCTTGTTTGCAATACGTGTTGTAGGACTCTGTTTAATGACCACAATGGGTTAAACACATAGATACAATTGTAATAGGCAGAGCAAATGGGTGGAGCTAAATTATGCTAATTATGTGGCGTTGGAAAAGTGGGTGGGACTTTAGGGCAGGGGGTGTGGTAAGATTTTTCATGCAGGTAATTAATAGCTGCAAAATGTCCCTGGAATTTTTTTTCAAATGTTGGCAACTATGTTACCTTATACCATCAAAGACAAAAATCCTTTAAGCCTTAGCTAACAACCCCACAGTGATAGGTAAATATTAGGGATTTAAAGATTTCAGGAACTTTCTACTTATACACTGGTGCAGAGGAGATCCTTCAAATAAATAACGCAAACCATGTGCAATAAAAATACATGATATAGGGGATGTGTCTCTATGCAGCACCTTTAATGATTGCAATATCAGTTGCAAAGTGTAATCCGCTGATTATCAGTTTATTATGGAGTCATCCAGGCTCAATTCCCAGATATAGGAATTTAATAGACTATGCAGAGTCGAGATACATACAGATCTACATCTGTTAAACGATCTGTGGCGAGATTACATATGTGGTGTAAGTTTCAGTGCAAGTGCTGAAACCCACTTTGCCCGTAAGTTCACCTTGCCCATTGGGTGAATCACACAAACGGTGGCGCAGGATGCTATACTGGCGTAAGTAGGACAAGCTGGCGAGGTTAAAAAATGTTTGCAACTACACATTTCTAGTGTCACCAGTAATAAAGAGTAGTTATATGTAAATAAGGATTTCACACGTTAAATCGAAACCGAAAGAAATTAATAAACCGACACGTAAATACGCCATTCAAAATCCCTATATAAACCCATGCACAACCACCATTTTTTGCATGTGTTTGGATTGTCCTTTAAGCTACAACACACGGCCCAGAAGTGGAGGATTTAGTGAGTGAAGAGAGAGAGGCGCATTCAAAAGTTAGTTAGGTCGCATTGGATTGAGGAGTATTTGTACACTTACACATATTTTCACATATTGCACACATTGGATACATACATATACACATACACCACACTTTATTTTCGAAAAAATGTGATCGGGTTTGCACGTGACTAGGGTGTTAGTTTTGTTTATAATTAAATCTGATGTGGATGCCCTGAATAAAAGTGAGATCAAGCTTTTCTTGTATTATTATCTAGACTTATTACCCCTATGCCCAGTGACGATACCAATTTTTTGTGACTTTAGAGGTTTATTATTTATTTATCTAATTTGCTATTTGTCTTTTGACACTGTAAAAGTGCAGCTGAAGAATGTTTTTTTTTTACTGTTTGCTTGTGTATTTACACAGTAGTGATGACACAGTGATGATGCAACGTGATTTTCCACTGTGTGCTCATAAAGTATTGTACCCTAAACTAGTCACTCTGTATGCTCTTGAGATCCTGACTTTTGGATTATCTGGATCTATAACGCATTGCTTTTGTTGGGGATTTTTTATCACATAAAAATAAACACTATCTTGTTTGCATCTATTTCAATGAAGAAATCTGCAACTAGGTATTGTATGTATGGTATTTTCTATCTGTTAGCTTGATCTTGGATTGCTAAGCTTTCACTCATATTAAAGACTGAACATACTGGAACACTTCGGGTTACTGGAACATTTAAGTAAAAGAAGGTTGCTACTGGCAATCAATATATGTAGAACACATGATTGAAGTCTCTTCTGATCAATACAATTATACCTGAAAGTATTCTATATGATGTAAACATTTTTCTAGATATATGACTTTTATTTTTATTAAGAGACTCTTCTCCCTCAGGAAGCAGACAAAAGGGCCTGATGATCTAATGTCCTCCGCTCAGGTGAGATGATCTAAAATGATCCTCCAGCACTGATAGATCTAAAGAAAATTCTTAAAAGGTGGATTTTGCTATACTTCTCCAAGTGGCGTTCCCTGCATGTGAAGGAAAGACCAGCCCTGTGCAATATAGCACTGCATGGCATGAGGGTTCTGCTGCATTTACACTTTGTGTTTTGTAGTTTATATTTACACTTCAGATTTAGGGGCCTATTTAACAAATGTCGGTCGGACCTGATCCAACAGTGTGGATCAGGTCCGACAGACATCGCTGAATGCGGAGAGCAATACGCTCTCCGTATTCAGCATTGCACCAGCAGCTCACAAGAGCTGCTGGTGCAACGCCGCCCCCTGCAGACTCGCGGCCAATGGGCCACCAGCAGGGAGTGTCAATCAACCCGATCATACTCGATCGGGTTGAATTGCGGCGATTCCTGTCCGCCTCATCAGAGCAGGCGGACAGGGTTATGGAGCAGCGGTCGTTAGGCCGCTGCTCCATAACTTGTGTTTCTGGCTAGTGTAAACACGGGCCTTCAAGCTCCGTTCGGAGCTTGATAGATAGGCCCCTTAGACTTTGCATTTTCTAATTTGTAGTTTATTTTGTATACAGCAGTGTATTAAGGATTATGATTTTACAAATTATGATTGTTTTCACAGTTTCTATGTAACTTTAACAAAATTAATCTCATCTTTGTATATTTATGTGTATATTTTACAAATTACATTGCACTTTTTATTTCTTCTATTTAAAATAAAACTGAAAAACTGACAGCTTCAGTTTCCCAGAAACTGCATTATTTTTTATGGGACCATAATAGTGTGCCACTGCAGGGTTTTTTTCAGAACAAACAGCTAGGACAGAGTTTTAAGTGAATCAAAATTCCTTTTATCTGTAATTTTCCACAAAACAGTACTCTTTCATTCAGAGACCAGGTAGCCTATAGCTCTCAGCCACATGTCCTGCAGGTTCAGTATCTCTCCCCTGTCTGTGGTAACCTGAGAGCAAGGTTGCTGGCTTAAGTACTTTTCACTTATTATCAGACATCTGTATCCTATTAGGACTGCAGTCTCTGCACTGATTTCAGACCCTCTCAGCATCTTGTCTATAGAAAGGATAATCTTTAACCCATTCAGAGTCATTCAAGCAAAACGGTTTGTAAACTCCATTACAGGGCCCGATATGCAAAGATTCTCTAATTTGGAGAGAAATTATAGTGCCGACTTCAAAGGTGCTGATCTCTCCGAATTCTATAAGAAAAAGGGTGGAAACTGGAAATCCCAGAGAGATGATAGATGCCTTCCATAGCAAGCAATGAAGATCTCTGAGATACAGAATTTCACAGGGGAGAAAGAAGGTAACTGGAGAAGACACAGTGCTGATATAAAGGCCCAGTTTGTATCAATTACAAATTAAACTGAAATATTTTCACTACAGATTAACTTTCTTTTGCCTATAATTTAGTATTTATAAATGTTCTGTCAGTTAAATAAGTGTATTGTGAATGTTGAGCAAATGTCACCTGCATACAACTGATGAGAAAACTCAGCGAGTCCAGCTGGTTTAAAATTATTATGGGGGTGGAGCTTGACGGTGGTCCATGATTTTCGCATCTTGCTGAAGCTCCGGTTCAGACTGAACAGGAGTGGTCACTCAACCCTCTAAACTAACCGACTGGACCCACTTAACTTTTGTAACAGATTCCAGAAGCAGCAGGGGAGCGGTGAAACAGAGGATCAACTGGCTCTACAGTGTGGCACGGAGCAGTGGGCTCAATTATCCACAACAGGAAAGCAGACGTTTCTGCAAACAAGCATATTAAAAATATCGGAAACAAAATTTATGCTTACCTGATAAATTATTTTCTTTCCTGGCATGGAGAGTCCACAAATCCGGTCAATTACTAGTGGGAATTCAACTCCTTGCCACCAGGTGGAGGCAAAGAACACCCCAACAAGGCTTTATGTATCCATCACACTTCCCACAATCCCCAGTTATTCAGCCGAGGAAACATGGAAAGAGAAGAGGACCCAAAGGGTATAGAGGTGCCTAAAGTTTAGAAAATAGCAAAACTGTCGTGAAAAATAAGGGAGGGTCGTGGACTCTCCATGCCAGGAAAGAAAATAATTTATAAGGTAAGCATACATTATGTTTTCTTTCCAATGGCATGGAGAGCCCACAAATCCATTCAATTACTAGTGGGAACCAATACCCAAGCTAGAAGACACAGAATGGAAGGGAGGGAGAACAAGACAGGTGGACCTAAACAGAAGGCACCACCGCTTGAAGAACTTTCCTCCCCAAAGCAGTCGCAGCTGAGACAGTAAACGTTGATTAGGAAAAGGTATGCAACGAGGACCAAGAGACCGCATTGCAGATCTGTTCCACAGAAGCATAATTTTTAAAGGCCCAAGAAGAGGAGACAGCCCTAGTGGAATGAGCTGCAATTCTCTCTTGTAAGCCAATCGTATAACACTTCTCAACCAAAAAGAAAGAATAGAAGAAATGACCTTCTGCACCATATTACCAGAAAAACTACAGAAAGGGCAGAAAATTGTCTAAAATCCCAAGCAGCCTGCAGAAAAATGTCCAGGCATACACTACATCCAGGACATCAAACAGACTTTGTTATGAAAAAAAAAAAAGGATAGTATAGAAAGAAGGAACTACAATTTTCAGAATGTACACCACCTATGATGTACACAAGTAAAGAATGACTGGGGATTGTGGGAAGTGGGAGGATACTTAAAGCCTTGTTGCAGTGTTCTTTGCCTCCACCTGATGGCCAGGAGTTGAATTCCCACTAGTAATTGAATGGGTTTGTTGACTCTCCATGCCATTGGAAAGAAATTAACCTTTACCTCATTGCCGGTTATTCAGGCTATGATTCCTATGATGGCATTAGAAATAGTAACAGACCAGAAATGAATGCGGACGCCATCTTGTGCATATAACTGACTAACATTCTAAAGTTTCTATATATTCAACACAGTTCCTAAAACAGCTCACAATCTTAAGAAACTTTCTAATTGATGTTCAATGCTTATGTATAACTACTACTTTATCGTTTATACTGTGAGTATGTATAAAATGTATAAAAGTTAATTGACTTCCGCAATAGCTAATCCCTATCTTTTCTCTGAGGGAACGCCAAGTAGAATAATAAACTGTCTAAAGCTTAAATGATAACTCATTTAGGGCTAGATTACAAGTCCCGCGGTAAATTGTTTCATTCTATTGGCTGATTTGAATATGAAGATTCAAATCAGCCAATAGGAATGCAAAGGTACCCCTATATAAAAGGGGTACCTTGCATTCACTATTCAGTGTGTGGCTGGAGACCGCATGAAGAAGACCTCTGTGTTGAAGGTCTGAAGAGGACCAACAATGTCGCCACCGCCACCTGGATGAAGTTAGAAGATGGACCTCTGCCGGGATGAAAGTAGATGAAGATGGAGCGCTGCGATGAGTTTGTGAATGAAGTGAGCGCCTATGGATAGACTGAGGTTTACTAATATACTTTATTACTTTACTAATATCACTAAATATTACAGGGAATTCACCAATACATGCCAGCTTAAAATGTTAATGACAGTCTAAACAAGCCACCATTATTATTATTATTTACATTTACACAACAGATTATGTTCTTTGCCAATACCCACAATACACCATAAAGGAAGTGGGCACTCCATGATTCACATTTTTGGCGCCCAAACGACCATTACTGACTGTACCACTCACCCTATATAAATCACTAGTGCATACACAGTTTTATAGTCTTGAAAAAGGCCTGTTAACAGGCTGAAACGCGTTGGCATACTACTGGTAAGCACATTTCTGATACACTAATAAGGTGTTCTATCTGTTTAGCACTATTGTTCTTCTTTGTTTTACACAGGATTACTCAGGACATTTTAAACCTACAGATGGGATTCCACTAACAAGGGAACACTAGAAGTTCACACCAACACCTTGAAAATACATTTGTTTTTATTTTTTCATATATTTCACATCAATATTTTTTGAGTTTATTTTTGAGCAGTTTTTTTACATTTTTGCACTTTTCGATTTTTTTTTTTTAGTTTCAAAAATGTTTATTGAAAGCAAATCAATTACATACAGTCAGTATGCAAAATAATGTAAGTTACAACATTGAATCGCTTCACAACTGAAATATTAAAGGGGGCACAAAGGGATGGGGTGGGAAAAAAAAGGGGGGGATATACAAATACGGTTACAACAAATACATGGATGAGCATATTATTCAAGTCAACTGGCAGGTCTTTATTGCACAAGTACAATTTTGCATAAATTCGTTATTTCTGAGCCCTTTGAGAGATATGTGTTTTAGTTTGTAGGTAAGTTTCCCACATGAAAAGCATTTGGCCGTATGTGTCCATGTTTTTATTTTTCATATAGTAGTATTCTTCTAACGAGAGTGTACGCTGACATTCTAATTGCCACTGTGCGAGGGAGGGGACTTTATCTGATTTCCAGTTCCTAGCTATCATAATCTTAAAGCTATTACTTAGTATGTGGAATAACTTTTTGGAAGGAGTGGAAAGTTTGCACAGGATCTTATTGAAGAGCCACATACTTGGATCAGGGGGGGTAGGTACTCCTAAAATTATGTTGG
The DNA here is from genome assembly GCF_027579735.1 of Bombina bombina. Taxonomy (NCBI): domain Eukaryota; kingdom Metazoa; phylum Chordata; class Amphibia; order Anura; family Bombinatoridae; genus Bombina; species Bombina bombina. The sequence continues at coordinate 822,723,943 of NC_069499.1, read as the reverse complement.
CCTCCTGAGCTATCGTATTCCATGCGGGAGATATTTTACTACATTGCCACCACATGTGGGACATGTGGCACTCGACTGAACCACATCTCCAGCACTGTGCCGATTTAAGTTTGTAGATTTTTTTACACCTCTCCGGGGTTAAATACCATCGCTGCAGAATCTTAATATTAAGTTCGATGTATTTACAGGAGATTTATGTTTTTTTTGATGTAGCTAAAAATTTGCAAGGCCTCTGTATATGTGATTTCTGTGCCCAATTCGGAATTCCATCTGTCTATATAATATGGAAGCAAACCATGTGGTTGTTGTGATAAGAGTAGGTGCGTGATAGACAGCGCATGTCTGGTCGGGGTGTTTTTCTGACAGAGGGTTTCAAAAGGTGTTAGTGATCTGGTCATGTTGTTTGCTTGTGGGTGGGTTGTGATATAGGAGTAGCATTGTCTGTAGAAAAGCCAGTCTCTAAATACAAAAAATCCTGAGGAAACCAGTTCATCTATTGAGGGGGAACGCAGTTCGTTCCCCAGATGGCATATCTGCAAAGAGCGTAAGGGGGTACCTGCAAGCTTTGTTGTTAGTGGGAGCCCTGGGTGGAACTCGGTGTTATGTGTCAAGGGTGTAAGTGGGGAAAACTTAGATGATATATTGGGGTATTCAATCAATATTTTATCCCATACTCTAAATGTTTCAAGTATGATTTGTGAAGGAAGTTTTAAGAATTTGTCCCGGTCTTTTGGTGCCCAGCATATCTGGCCTAGGTGTTGAGTCTGAGATATGTCATGTTCTAGTTGGACCCATAGCTTGTTGTTTAGATTAGTGTGCCAGTCTATAATTCGCTGCAAAAAGGTGGCTTGTCTATACCTATGGAAGTCTGGGACCCCAAGGCCACCCATATCAATAGGCAGGAGCATAATTTTTTTGTTGATTCTTGCTCTGTTATTAAACCAAATAAAGTCTAGGACGTTTGACTGTAATGTGTTCATGAAATTTGTTGGGAGTGGGATGGGCAAGGTCTGGAAAAGGTAAAGAAGCCTAGGAAGAATATTCATTTTAATAACGTTAATTCTCCCTAACAAGGAGATGCGTTTTTTCTTCCAGGAAGAAAGATCTGCAATTATTTTTGTTAGGAGAGGTTTGTGGTTCAGGGCAATAAGTTGATCTGGGGTTGGCGTCAGGTGAATACCTAAGTATCGGAGTGAGGAAGTTTGCCATCGGAATGGGCATTTTTGCTTGATTGTATCTATTTCTGTAAGGGGGATATTTATGTTCATAATTTCTGATTTTTTTTTTTAATCAGTGCACTTTTCGATTTTTAATCATTATTTGCCATTTTGTCACACTGGAAATATTTAATTTTTGCACATTTTTTCACTTTTTACTTTTTCATCATATTTGGATATCTGGATACACTCATCAAATGTGCACTTGATATATGTGCACAGGGATTATACGACTTTATACACAGACATATCTTCCTCTCACAAGATCTATTGGATATATATATATATTAATGCCAGCTTTTATCTTTGTCGCTGTTTTTATGTGAATCAAACTGATGTTCGTATATAATTCTAAGAATGGATCCATGCTTTTTTAACTATATTGATTTTTTTAACTATATTGATTTTACTGTATCTGTATATATTAAACTACTGTATTATTCTACTTATCGACCTCAGCCTATCCATAGGCGCTCATTTCATTCACAAATATTATTGTTTCTATTAAGTCTACTAGGAGACTTACTGAAGGGAGCTGTAGGTTTACCCATCTGCGCTAGGTCTACTACAACTCAAAATACATCATCGATGAGTACCAACTTTAGGGTTAGTGTTTTTTTTTATAGATTAGGGTTTTTATTTTTTTGGGCAGCAAAAGAGCTGAATGCCCTTCCAAATGTCCTTTTCGGGGCAATGGGTAATTTGTTTTTTTTAGTTAGTTTTTTTTATTTTTTTATTTTGGGGGGGTTGTAATGTTAGATTGGTTAATGTATTTTTTTCACAAAAAGATTTGATCGCTTTAGGGCAATGCCCTACAATAGGCCCTTTAAAGGGCAATGGTAGTTTATTTTTAGAATAGGGTTTTTTATTTTGGGGTTGTTTTTTTTTAAGGGGTATTAGAATAGGATTACATTTTTTTATTTTTGGTAATTTCTTTTTTTATTTTCTGTAATGTTAGTTTTTTTGTAATGTAAGGTTTTTTTATTTTTCACCAATGGCAGTTTTTTGTTTTGTTTTTCAGTAATGGTAGATTAGGTAAGATTAGATTTTTAAGGTATTTAGGATTTGTTTTAGTTAATTTAGGGGTATTTTAATTTGGTTTAAATTAGGGGTATTTTAATTTGGGTTAAATTATGGGGTGTTAGGTTAGGGGGTTTAGATGTTAGTTTATAACTTTGCATTGTGGGGGGTGGGTGGCAGTTTAGGGGTTAATAGTTTATATAGGTATTTTCAGATGTGGAGGATGGTGGTTTAGGGGTTAATAGTATTACTTAGTGTTTGCTAAGTGGGGAGATGGCTGTTTAGGGGTCTATTAGTATTATTTATGAGTTTAAATGCACTTTGTAATGTATTTTTGTTGTGTTTTGTGCAACTGTTTATTTTCGGAAACCAGTTTACCACAGCTCTTAGATCACGGAAAGGATTAAAGTATTAAAGGCGATTGCGCTAGCGCAATCACAATTTAGCAGCACTTGTAATATCAGCGGAATGGAAATTCGCCAGCGAAATAGCGATTGTGCTAGCACAAAACCATTTGCGCAGCACTTGTAATTAAGCCCTTAGTAGATAGAAGAACAAACAGATTATGTGAAAATATTTAATATCTAGTCTATATTATCTGTTAAAGTTAATTCAGTACATACTACATGTTTCTGCTGCTTTTTATATAATTTGCTATAATTTTCACACTTGGAACACAGAAAAACTAATAGGCACTTGGAAACTTTTGAGGAATACAGTGTGGTTCCCTATTGAGCAATGCCATCTAGTGGCAATTTGGAAGAAAGACATCACACATTATCTTATAACAGGAATTGCATCTTTTGATTGTTCTTTTGTGAATCTGCACCAAGCATTTAGTAGTTCTTATGAAAACATACTGCTGACTACACTATTTAGATTGCAACTGCATAAGATATTCAAGCACATGCCTAATGATAACATGCCTAAAACAAGAGCTGATCTTCAACTACTAATCAACAAACAAGATATTACATCCAGTTTCGACAAAATAGACACCTTGCACCAATCTGTAACTACTAGTTTGGTGGAAATTAACCCCTTAATGACCAATGACGTACAGGGTACGTCCTACAAAAAAACGGTTGTTAACCTTTTTTAGCCATCCAATGCAGAGAGAGCCACTCTGTGGCCCTTTCTGCATCGGCCATCGATGGTCACGATTGTTGGTGGGTGGGAGCCATTGCAGGGAGGCGGGTGGGTGACCATTGATGGGGATGTGCATCAGTGGGGGGCGGGATCACGTGCGGGGGCGACGGGAGCGTGCATGTACACAGGGGACGGGGGCGAGAAGAGGGGGTAATTTTTATCTAAGGGATCTGGGAGGGGGTGGGGGGTTAGTTATTGAGGGGTATTGAGGGGACAGCTACACTACAGAAAAATATTTAAAAATAAAAAAAATACCATATTTTATGGCAAACTGGGTACTGGCAGAAAGCTGCCAGTACCCAAGATGGCGCACAATAAGGGGGAGGGTTAGAGAGCTGTTTGGGGGGGGGACAGGGAGGTTGGGGGCTAAGGGGGGATCCTACACAGCAGAATATGTTTGTTTGTTTTAAAACCCCCTCCAAAAAAAAAAAACCTTTTATTTTAGTACTGGCAGACTTTCTGCAATTACTTAAGATGGCGGGGAGGGAAGAGAGCTATTTGGAAGGGATCAGGGGGTGGGATGTGTCAGGTGGGAGGCTGATCTCTACACTAAAGCTAAAATTAACCCTGCAAGCTCCCTACAAGCTACCTAATTAACCCCTTCACTGCTGGGCATAATACAAGTGTGGTGCGCAATGGCATTTAGCGGCCTTCTAATTACCAAAAAGCAATGCCAAAGCCATATGTCTGCTATTTCTGAACAAAGGGGATCCCAGAGGAGCATTTACAACCATTTATGCCATAATTGCACAATGTGTTTGTAAATAATTTCAGTGAAAAACCTAAAGTTTGTGAAAAAGTGAATGATTTTTTTAATATTTGATTGCATTTGGCGGTGAAATGATGGCATGAAGTATACCAAAATAGGCCTAGATCAATACTTTGGGTTGTCTACTACACTACAATAAAGCTAAAATTAACCCTACAAGCTCCCTAATTAACCATTTCACTGCTGGGCATAATACACGTGTGGTGCGCAGCGGCATTTAGCGGCCTTCTATTTACCAAAAAGCAAAGCCATATATGTCAGCTATTTCTGAACAAAGGGGATCCCAGAGAAGCTTTTACAACCATTTGTGCCATAATTGCACAAGTTGCTTGTAAATAATTTCAGTGAGAAACCTAAAATTGTGAAAAATGTAACGTTTTTTGTTTATTTGATCGCATTTGGCGGTGAAATGGTGGCATGAAATATACCAAAATGGGCCTAGATCAATACTTTGGGTTGTCTACTACACTACACTAAAGCTAAAATTAACCCTACAAGCTTCCTAATTAACCCCGTCACTGCTGGGCATAAAACACGTGTGGTGCACAGTGGCATTTAGCGGCCTTCTAATTACCAAAAAGCAACGCTAAAGTCATATAAGTCTGTTATTTCTGAACAAAGTGGATCCCAGAGAAGCATTTACAACCATTTGTGCCATAATTGTACAAGCTGTTTGTAAATAATTTCAGTTTGTGAAAAAGTGAACAATATTTTTTATTTGATCGCATTTGGCGGTGAAATGGTGGCATGAAATATACCAAAATGGGCCTAGTTCAATACTTTAGGTTATCTTTTTTTAAAAAAAAAAAAATATATACTGTATATATATTCCAAGGGATATTCAGGGATTCCTGACAGATATCAGTGTTCCAATGTAACTATCGCTAATTTTGAGGAAAAAAAATGGTTTGGAAATAGCAAAGTGCTACTTTTATTTATTGCCCTATAACCTGCAAAAAAAAGCAAAGAACATGTAAACATTGGGTATTTCTAAACTCAGGACAACATTTAGAAACTATTTAGTATGGTTGTTTTTTGGTGGTTGTAGATGTGTAACAGATTTTGGGGGTCAAAGTTAGAAAAAGTGTTTGTTTTTCCATTTTTTCATCAAATTTTATAAAAAAAAAAATATAGTAAATTATATGATATTATAAAAATAATGGTATTTTTCGAAATTCCATTTAATGGCGAGAAAAACGAGATATAATGTGTGTGGGTACTGTAAATGAGTAAGAGGAAAATTACAGCTAAACACAAACACAGCAGAAATGTAAAAATAGCCCTGGTCCCAAACGGACAGAAAATGGAAAAGTGCTGTGGTCATTAAGGGGTTGAACAAGACATCACAGATCTTGGTGCTAGAGTAGAATCATTCGAAGAACGTAGAGATAATATTGTACAGGATGTTGAAGAGGCGAAGAGGCGAAGATCTGACAATCTACAACAGCTTTTTACTACTATTACAGGCGTATCAACAGATGAAGAATTTATAATTGAAATACTGCACAGAGCTCTAAGGGTCAGGCCTAAAGCTGAAGCCCCCCTCACGGGATGATATTGTAAAACTCCTGAAGTTTGGCGCTGTGGAATCTGTTGGCACTCTACAAATACCTGATAACAATAATAAAGAAAGTATACTCCAAGAAGCAATAAAACAACCTACTTTTAAATTCCAAGGAAACGTGATTAAATTATTTCAAGACCTGAGTACTCGCACCTTACAACGTCATAGTGTACGTCGCCCACTTACATTGTTACTGAGAAAGCATCAAATTGTTTACAGATGGCGATTCCCTTTTGTACAATACTAAAGATAACAGATCTTATAAAATAAGAGAGACAAATTAAATACCACATTTGTTCAGTTCTTGGATTGGAAGCCCCTGTTTTATTAACTACTTTGCAAGAAGATGAATCCTCAGAATCCCAAAACTTACAGATGAAATCTCAGAAGTCAAGGTGAACCAAAGTAATTTCACATATAATTATTTTCTTTCATAATATGGTTTATAAAAAAATGTTTTATTGTTAAAGGGATAGTAAAAGTCCAAATTAAAGAGCCATAATACCCAAATGTTTAAACACTTGAAAGTGATGCAGTATAGCTGTAAAAAGCTGACTAGAAAATATCACCTGAACATCTCTATGTAAAAAATAAAGATATTTTACCTTAAAAGTTCCTCAGTAGCCACATCCTATTGTAAAGGATTTCTAAGAAGCATTTTAGTATGTCTGTCCTGGGACAGCTAAGGGGATGAGCCTCGTGCACTCTCATATTATTTCCCTATTCAGCTTACTATGAAATCTCATGAGAGTTAAGTGAAATCTCATGAGATCACAGTAAAAGAGTTCATGACCTCAGCACTGCTGATGCTGATTGGCTGCTGTTCATTTCTTCATTTTTTTTTTTTTTTACCTGCAGCTGGACTGTAACTGAAAGATAACTTTTTACACAGAACTTACTCTGCTGAGCTGAGGAAATTGTGAGGTAAAATATCTTCCTTTTTTACATAGAGATGCTCAGGTGATATTTTCCTGTCAGTTTTTACAGTTATACTGCATCAGTTTCAAGTGATTTAGCATTTGCGTATTATGTCCCTTTAAACTTTCATGATTAGATAGGGCATGTCATTTTAAACAACTTTCTAATTTACTTTTATCATCAAATTTGCTTGTTCTCTTGTTATTCTTAGTTGAAAGGCAAGCTAAACCTAGGAAGGCTCACATGCTAATTTCTGAGCCCTTGAAGGCCGCATCTCATCTGAATGCATTTGATAGTTTTTCACAGCTAGAGGGCGTTAGTTCATGTGTTTCATATAGATAACACTGTGCTCACACACGTTAAGTTATTTAAGAGTCAGCACTAATTGCCTGAAATGCAAGTCTGTCAAAAGATCTGAGATAAGGAGGCAGTCAGCAGAAGCTTAGACACAAGGTAATTACAGAGGTAAAAAGTATATTTCTATAACAGTGTTGGTTATGCAAAACTGGGGAATGGTAAATAAAGGGATTATCTATCTTTTAAAACAATAACATTTTTGTTTTTTACTATCCCTTTAACCCTTTGAGTGCTAATCACGGCTCTGAGCCGTCACAAAGTTTTCCACTCTGGTGCTAATTACGGCCGTCACTAGCACTCTCCCACCTTGAGGGAGATCTGGGGGCTCCCACCCGCTCCTACCCCGGTGATCGTGCCTGTAGAGTGACAGGCATCGCCGGGGCATCACGTTTTGCGTGGTAACGTCACGCACAATGACGTGATGAAGTCAGCATGCAACCTTATTAACAATTTGTCAATGCAAAGTATAGGGAAAGTGGGCATGCTGCTTAGAAGCCTGTATCTTAGGCAAGACCAACCATTGGAAAGGTAATTGCCTAAGTCTTGGGGATCTGGGGGGAAAAAAAAAAAAGTTAAAACATTTTTTTTTACAAAATAAAAAATAAAAATAAATTCAGCTTAGCACCCATGTGGGAAAGTGTTTAGCACGCAAAGGGTTAATGTTTCTAGTTATGAGGAAGTTCAGGTTCTCGGACACTCTGAGCTATTTGTGTATGGCTGCATTCCTCTCTACTGGTCCTCATACATTTAAAAGTTGTTTTAGAATTGTATTTCTTCAATTGTTTGCATTATAGTTTTGATATAGTTATATAATGAGCATATCTTGGGGATAGCTGGACAAACCTTTAGGGTAAAATGTAAAAAATGCCGGGCGGACATGATTCCCTGTAGCTAATCACGTCTTCCCGGCATTGCTAAATACGCTGTCGGCATTTAACATTGCACAAGCATTTCTATATGGTGGGGGACAAGTTTCTAAGAGGTTGAGGACAAGTTAAAGGGCCACTAAACCCAAAATCTTTCTTTCATGATTCAGATAGAGAATAGAAATTTAAACATTACAATTTACTTCCATTATTTATTTTGCTTCATTTTTAAAATATCCTTAGTTGAAGAAAAAGCAATGCACATGGTGAGCCAATCACACGATGCTTCTATGTGCAGCAACCAATCAGCAGATAGTGAGCATATCTAGATATGCTTTTCATCAAAGAATATCAAGAGAATAAAACAAATGAGATAATATAAGTAAATTAGAAAGATGTTTAAAATTGCATTCTCTTTCTAAATCATAAAAGAACAAATGTGGGTGGCATGTCCCTTTAAGAAGCAGCGGTCTTATGAGCGTTGTTTCTTAACTTATGTTTCCGGCAAGCGTAAACTTATCCGGTAGAAAGCAGCTTCCGCTGCTTATTAAATCTACCCCTTAGAATGTATAATTATTTTAAATATCCGGGTTTTCTTAGTTGTTTTAGATATTTGTTGATCTGCTCAAATCACACAATACGGTTATTTACTTATTAAGCTGTGAGTAAAACGTTTGGAACCATCAGATATTTACAGTGGGGGGTTTGCACACTCCACCGCATTTTAGTTTAACCCCAACAAGTAAATAATATGTAACATAATTATGTTTTCTTTTTCCTTTTTTATTCAAATGTATTCTGATTTTATTTTACCGTTTACTTTTCAATCTTGGGCACTGGAAGCTTTTTGATCGCCCAGATGTCATTGATTCTCCTAAGATAGTACCCCAGATGAAAGACGACCAAGGCAAGGTAGTGTCTGGCTTTTAGGACTGGGCTATGGGAGTTAGCAGTACGGAACCCCATGAGATATTATTTTTACACTTTTTAATTATGAGTACACTGTACACCTAATATAATATTGTTATCACATAATATAAGGGGTCTAAACTCAGACAGAATAAGAAGAAAAGCTTTAACCCAATATAGGAGCAAATGTCATTTTTTTTTACAGGAAACACATTTTGTTAAAAACCAGGTCCCCCATTACTGGTCTAAACAGTTTCCGGTCCATTTCCATGCCACCACAGACAAAAAAAGAGAGGTGTATATATTCTGTCCCATTCCTCTATAAATTTTGTGGCAGAAGAAGTAGTTGGTTTTGCTGACAAAAAAAGGACACATTCATGGTACAGAAAAGCTATTCTGTAACGTATATGCCCCAAGTGATAGACAGGAAATGTTTTTCTTTCAGCTAATTGGTCTTTCGCTAGATTATTCCTAGCAGGAGATTGTAATGTCTCATTCAAACAACACAAAAGCTTGTCACAAGGTTCCCTGACTCGTTACCAAATTAGGTATAGCTAAAAAATTCAATCAATGTAAGATATTTCTTAGGGACATAGCATTTTATATACATGGATAGATACAAATGATCATACCTTTTATTCATCAGTTTATGAGTTATTTTAAATTGGATTATATTTTCTTAAAGGGATAGTAAAGTCCAAAATAAACTTTCATGATTCAGATAGGGCATGCAATTTTAAACAACTTTCAAATTTACTTTTTTCATCAAATGTGCTTTGTTCTCTTGGTATTCTTAGTTGAAAGCTAAACCTAGGTAGGCTCATATGTTAATTTATGAGCCCTTGAAGGCCGCCTCTTATCTGAATGCATTTGACAGTTTTTCACAGCTAGATGGCGTTAGTTCATGTGTTTCATATAAATAACATTGTGCTCATGCATGTGGAGTTATTTAAGAGTCAACACTAAATGCCTGAAATGCAAATCTGTCAAAAGATCTGAGATAAGGAGGCAGTCAGAAGAAGCTTAGATACAAGTTAATTACAGAGGTAAAAAGTATATTTCTATAACAGTATTGGTTATGCAAAACTTTTTAACCCCTTAATGACCGTAGCACTTTTCCATTTTCTGTCCGTTTGGGACCAGGGCTATTTTTACATTTCTGCGGTGTTTGTGTTTAGCTGTAATTTTCCTCTTACTCATTTACTGTACCCACACATATTATATACCGTTTTTCTCGCCATTAAGTGGACTTTCTAAAAATACCATTATTTTCATCATATCTTATAATTTACTATAAAAAAATTATATAATATGAGGAAAAAATGGAAAAAAACACACTTTTTCTAACTTTGACCCCCAAAATCTGTTACACATCTACAACCACCAAAAAACACCCATGCTAAATAGTTTCTAAATTTTGTCCTGAGTTTAGAAATACCCAATGTTTACATGTTCTTAGCTTTTTTTGCAAGTTATAGGGCCATAAATACAAATAGCACTTTGCTATTTCCAAAACCCTTTTTTTCAAAATTAGCGCTAGTTACATTGGGACACTGATATCTTTCAGGAATCCCTGAATATCCCTTAACATGTATATATTTTTTTTTAGAAGACACCCCAAAGTATTGATCTAGGCCCATTTTGGTATATTTCATGCCACCATTTCACTGCCAAATGCAATCAAATAAAGAAAATCGTTCACTTTTTCACAATTTTTTTTCACAAACTTTAGGTTTCTCACTGAAATTATTTACAAACAACTTGTGCAATTATGGCATAAATGGTTGTAAATTATTCTCTGGGATCCCCTTTGTTCAGAAATAGCAGACATGTATGGCTTTTGTTGTTGCTTTTTGGTAATTAGAAGGACGCTAAATGCCACTGCGCACCACACGTGTATTATGCCCAGCAGTGAAGGGGTTAATTAGGGAGCTTGTAGGGAGCTTGCAGGGTTAATTTTAGCTTTAGTGTAGAGATCAGCCTCCCACCTGACACATCACACCCCCTGATCCCTCCCAAACAGCTCCCTTCCCTCCCCCACCCCACAATTGTCCCCGCCATCTTAAGTATTGGCAGAATGTCTGCCAGTACAAAAATAAAGGGAATCTTTGTTTTTTTTTTTTTTTAAATTGTATAGCATATTTACATATGCTGCTGTTTAGGATCCCCCTTAGCCCCCAACCTCCCTGATCCCCCCTCAAACATCTCTCTAACCATCCCCCTTTGCCTTTTTGGGGGCCATCTTGGGTACTGGCAGCTATCTGCCAGTACCCAATTTGCAGAAAAAAATGTTGTTTTTTTTATTTTTCCCCAGTTTTTTTTTCTGTAGTGTAGCTTCCCTCCCACATACCAACCCAACACCCCCTGATTTCGCTTTTTATTATTACTGATTAGCCTGATTATTACCCTGATTAGCAAATCCTATGGTGCTTTCTGTAGTGTAGCGGTTCCCACCCGCTCCCTCCCGTGCACGCGCCCGCCCCCTCCCTATCGTGCACGCGCGCGCGCCCGTGCGCGCCCCCGGTCATCCCCGCCCACGATCCCGCCCCCCTCCACATCACTGGGCCCATTGATGGCCGCCACCCGCCTCCCACGTCGGCTCCCACCCACCAACGATACCGGCCATCGATGTCCGGTGCAGGGAGGGCCACAGAGTGGCTCTCTCTGCATCGGATGGCCATACATGGTTATTGCAGGATGCCTCCATATCGAGGCATCACTGCAATAACCGGAAAGCAGCTGGAAGCGAGCAGGATCGCTTCCAGCTGCTTTCCACACCGAGGACGTGCAGGGTACGTCCTCAGGCGTTAACTGCCTTTTTTTTGAGGACGTACCCTGCATGTCCTCGGTCATTAAGGGGTTAAACAAAAACATTTTTGGTGTTTACTATCCCTTTAAATCAGATCCTCCAGGCTAATCTGGTCTCCTAATCCATCCAGCCATGTGTGTGGTTGGATGACTCTAGTCTATTATATTAATAACCATGAGAGGACTACTCCCTCTGAAAATAGTTAAAAATTGGACTTACGATACTACATTGTTGAAGGATCCCCTAATTAAAAATAATATATTCACAAAAATAGTGGAATATTGGCAGATTAATACTCCAAATAATTCTCAGCGCTCCAAAATGTGTCAAAAATATTTTATAGTCATGAAAACCACATAATATACAGGAAGGCATTAGACTCATGCCCAATATACTCTTCATACACTCATAACAGGTATAACAGGCACACCAAAAAAGAAAAACAGAAGCCTGTTATACCTGTTATGAGTGTATGAAGAGTATATTGGGCATGAGTCTAATGCCTTCCTGTATATTATGTGGTTTTCATGACTATAAAATATTTTTGACAAATATTTTGGAGTGCTGAGAATTATTTGGAGGTTTAGTTTGGGTATGGGGGCAATACCTCTTACACACCCACATTATTGATTTAATACATTTAATATTTATCTAACAGTGCTGTCACTATATCTATTTTGATATTGGCAGATTAATGTAGACACAATGGTGTATATTTATTATAGTGCGGACGGACATGATACAATGTAGCGTATAATGTCCGCCACACATCGATAAATGGCGACAGCATACGCTGTCAGTATTTATCATTGCACCAGCAGTTCTTGGGAACTGCTGGTGCAATACCGCCCCCTGCAGATTCTTGGCCAATCGTATTCGATCAGGTTTATTTCTGTCCGCCGCCTCAGAGCAGGCGGACAAGTTATGGAGCATTCTAATATATAGTAAAAAGTGGTTTAGTTATTAGACACAGAAAGACAGACAGGCAGATGTACTGAATAAAGCATGGTCCTCATACTGCAGACTTATGCAGGGATCTCTACAAATGGGAGAAGATATGCAAATGATGAACCTGTCACTGAGTAAAGAAGATCATTTTTTCAGAGATGTCTCACTGAAAAGCATGCTTGATATTTGTATCCATAATTAATGGCTGTGTTATTTTTTGTGTTGGAGTTCAAACATCTTGACTTTTATTATTATTATTCTTTATTTATAAAGCGCCGACAGATTCCGCAGCGCTGCCCATGGGTACAAGGATTACAGTACAGTGGAGAAACAATACGATAAGACACAAAATTTTACAGACAAATACAGGGGGAATTGAGGGCCCTATTCCCGTGGGAACTTACAATCTAGACGGGTAGGAGGATTGGAAACAGGAGGTGGGAACTGCAGAGGGGAGAATGATATTAGTGAGGAGATAGAGGGCAACTGTTAGTTAATTGAAGTTAGTTTGTTGATAAGTTGGGTGATAAGCTTCACTGAACAGAAAGGTCTTTAGGGAACGTTTAAAGGAGGAGAGGTTAGGGGCAAGTTTGACATCTCGAGGAAGTGCGTTCCAGAGGGTTGGTGCCACACGAGAGAAGTCCTGTAGTCTAGAATGAGAGGAGGTGATGGTAGAGGATGCAAGAAGCAGGTCGTTGTTGGATCTTAGGGGACGGGCAGGAGTATATTTGTTGATGAGTGAGGACAGGTAGGGTGGGGCAGCATTGGTGAGGGCTTTGTAGGTCAGGGTGAGAATTTTGAATTTAACTCTGTTGTGAATGGGGAGCCAGCATCGAGAGAGGTGGATTAGCCTGGCAGATGCATTTAGGATGGATTGGAGGGGAGAGAGGCGGGAGAGAGGGAGGCCAGTTAGTAAGTTGTTACAGTAGTCAAGTCGGGAAATTACCAGGGAGTGGATGAGCTTTTTGGTAGTTTCAGCACTCAGAAACTGAAAAATGTTGGAGATATTGCGTAGGTGGTTGCGGCAGGATGAAGAGAGCAGTTGGATGTGGGGAATGAAGGACAGATTTGAGTCAAGCGTGACTCCGAGGCAGCAGACTTTGGGTGATGGGGAGATAGTGGTGCCACCAACAGTGATAGAAAAATTAGAGACTGGAGTGGAGCTAGAGGGGGTAATTAGAAGTAGTTCGGTCTTGGACATATTTATTTTTAGGTGGAAAAAGGCCATCCAGGAGGAAATGCCAGATAAGCAGTCGCTGATGTGAGAGTTGACAGAAGGAGAGAGTTCAGGGGTGGAAAGGTAGATCTGGGTATCATCAGCATAGAGGTGATAGCTGAAGCCATAGGTGTTGATAAGTTTACCCAGTGAAGAAGTGTAAATAGAGAAGAGTAGAGGACCCAGGACAGAGCCTTGAGGTACTCCAACAGACAGGGGCAATAGAGAGGAGGAGTCACCAGCAAAAGAGACAGAGAAGGATCTGTTAGAGAGATAAGAGTGAATCCAGGAGAGGGCAGTGTCACAGAGACCAAGAGAACTGAGAGACCGTAGGAGAAGGGGATGGTCAACAGTATCAAAGGCAGCAGATAGGTCAAGTAAGATAAGTATAGAGTAGTAGCCTTTGTTTTTAGCAGAAAGGAGATCGTTAGTAACCTTGGTGAGGACAGTCTCAGTTGAGTGTTGGGGACGGAAGCCAGATTGCAGGGGGTCGAGCAATGAGTTGGAGGACAGGAAGTGGGTTAGGCGATTGAAAACTAGTTTTTCAAGGAGTTTTGAAGCTAGAAAAGCTGGAAATGTTTGAACTCCACTTACCCCTGTATATTTTGAGGCTGGTCTTACTTAATTGCAAATTGAGTTTGATATGACAGAGATAACAAACTGTATATATGGTGTGTGTATATATATATATATATATATATATATATATATACTGTATATATATATATATATTTATAAATACACACACACACACATATATATATATATATTGCAAAAACAGGGGACTGCAATGGGGGCGCGCTTTGCGCCCTCATATGCAAATCTCTTCATGGGATGGCTAAAGAGGAGTCTTATTACCAATGACTCCAACCCATACAATGGCTCTATATTTCTCTATAAGAGATTTATAGATGACTTGCTCCTTGTATGGGATGGGGATGAAACAGGGAAAGACATGTTTCTAAAATACCTCAATAATAACAGATTAGGTATGAGATTTACCTCTGATTGGAGCAAGGATAAAATTAACTATTTGGACCTTACTTTAATTGCTGATAGACAAAATGGGAGAGTAATAACAGACCTATATAGAAAACCTATTGCAGGTAATGCTCTATTGCATGCCAAGAGTAATCACCCTAAATATGTCACCAAGGGGATAATAAAGGGTCAAATGATGCGTACAAAAAGGAACTGTTCCCAAAATGAGGACTTTGTCAAAGCTAGGTTAGAACTAACAGAGAGAATGGTAGCAAGAGGTTATAATCGCCAGCAAGTAATAAGTATAGGTGACAAAGTTAGTAAAATGGACAGGAAAGATCTTTTGAAAACAAGAAAGAGAAATGATAAGAGAGATACAAGACCGCTCTTTATTACGCAGTTCTCAGACCAATATAAGGAAGTCTGTGATATTGTAAATAAATATTTGCCTATTGTCTATGGGGACAGTGCTTTAAAACCAGTAATTGATGAAGGCAGTAGATTTGTATATATAAAAAGAGCAAATCACTGGCTAATATTCTGTCTCCTAGTGAACTTAAAAACAAAGAAATGGGTACAGGAAGTTCCTGGTTGCATACAAATGGAATATATAAATGTGGAAGCAAAAGGTGCAGGGCATGTGGTTGTATCAAAGTAACTAAAACCTGTAAGTCATATACTACAGGACAAGAGTATGATATCAAAGGTTGCATAAAATGTTCTACTGATCATGCAATATATCTAGTTGAATGTACTGAACATAAGAAACAGTAATAAACAATGAAAGTTACCTTGTATTGGGACAAATTGCAGCCGCAGATTCTACCCTCAGTTTGTTACAAGTGATTACTACCACTGACTACATGCTACACTGTTTACGGTTTTTAGAGCACCTGTTACTAGCTACATGATATCTACTCAGTATCAGCTATTGTACATCATTTGCTTGGAATCAGTGGTTTACTTACAAAGTGCAGCGTCTGCATCTGTTTGTGTTTTTGGTTCATAAGAAACAGTACATTGGAATGACGATAAGAGATGTAAGGACTCGTATTCGAGAACACATCTCATACATAGAAAATTATATATCATGCTCTGCACTTGCATCCCACTTTATAGAGGAACACAACCAAGATTTAAGAACCTTTAGCTGGTCAGCAATTGAACATATGCATAAGTCTCATAGAGGTGGTGATAGGCTCAATGCTCTAAAAAAGCAAGATGCCTATTGGATTTTTATTTTTAAGACCCTTGTCTCTAACAGGTTTAACTCCGAACATGATATTATTAATTGTTGGAGTAATAAATAGTCGAATTGGAGTTAGACTATTCATGCAAGAAAATAAGGCTAAGTAATTACTGAGTTATTTCTACCTAAAATCCAATTTAATTATTATACATATATACATTTGACTAGGAAAAAGTTTTTAAATTTATTGAGTACTTTCTACCTATAAATATGCAAGGTTTAAGATTGAAGAATAAGTCTAATTTAAATACTATTCTATGTATAGTTAAAAATAATAGCTCTTGCTTCTTTGAAACTCTGCTCTGTTAAGGTTGAATTGAATCTAAAGCAAAGAAACCTTTTATTGTGAAATATTCTATCTAAAACTTAATTTAGTTATTAGACATATGTATACTTGTTTAGAAAAAAGTTTTTTAATCTATTGAGCACTTTCAACATATAAATATACAAGGCTAAAGATGGAAGAATGAATCTACCACTCTATGTAAAGTTAAAAGTAATATTTCTTGCCACTTTGAAATTTGGCTCTGTTAAGGTTGAATTGAAACTAAAGTACATTTTTAATTTCTAAACAATATTTTGTATGGTAAACTAATTGTAGTTGGTAGACATCTAATAGTTAGAAAAGGCTATTAAATTCACTATAAGTTATACTAAAGCTATATGATAATGGGGGGGGGGGGGGAAACCCATTCTTAAGTCTTGCTGGAAATCGGCCCTTTAAGTTATATAAAAATATGTATCTATGCTAAGATATGTTTTGCTATAACATTGAAAAAGGTCTCTAAATGGTTAAAACTTTGGGTCTAAAATAATAGCATTTTTTGAATGGTTAATATCCGTTCTTTAGGTCTAAAATAATAGCATTTTTTGTTGTTCAGCCATTTAGTGCTTAACCCCACTGTGTAAATACAATTGGAGTAAATGTTAGAGGGCGTATACCTGTACCCAGGTAAAAAGGTTACAGGTATAGAGGTTCCGGTATAGTCTATGATTAAGGTGGTCAGGATCCGCCGAAACATGTAAGACTTACACCGGACCTCGAAACAGCTCCTTTGATTTTAAGTGTGTGCCTCCGAAGATATTTTAAGCTGTAACTATGATTGAAAATTGCTACAATAAAGTCACCTTGATTTAAAGCTATGGATGGATCCGCTTTTTCTTTTCACTTCACGATAATTGCAAACAGGAAGGAGTTTGCACAGAGATCACATCCAGATTGGAAAGACAGCGTAATTGTGCAGCTGTGACCGGGCGAGCTGTAGGAGCGAGGACTAAACAGGATCCGTGAGTGTGGAGGTTGCTAACGGACACTCTACACCACCAGGTAAGACCTCTTTTCCTGCAAAAGGAGTTTGATCTCGAGAGGACAGACCGAGTGAGGCTGCCGCATGAGGAGCGGGGTGAGTGAGAGTTTACTAAATCCGTAATAATTAGCACACTGAACCTGTTGTCTGCTCTAAAACTCGCAATACTAAGGGTATTTTCACACTGCACTGTATGCTATAACAACAAGAGAAAAAAGGACATTGCACCTGGCAAACCTGGCTTTGCTATTTTTCTTTATATTTGTATATATATATATATATTTATAAATACACACACACATACATATATATATATATATATATATACATACATATATATATAAATGGAATATAGGGCTGGTCTTTAATTTTTTCCAGGGCTGCTTTTTATTCCCAGTCCGGCCCTGCCAAGATGTGGAAGTCCACAAGTAACAAAAAATAAAGGTAGGCATAAAATAAAAACAGCTATTTCCGCTGAGAAACTAAATCCAAAAAATAATTACGTTTTCTTACAAATTAAAAAAACTTAAATAATAATAGGTACTAGAATCAAACTAAGACAGCTGCCTGAAGAAACTTTCTACCAAAAGCTGCTTCTGAAGAAGCAAAAACATAAAAATGGTCAAATTTATAAAGGTATGCAAAGAAGACCAAGTGGCTGCTTTGCAGATTTGATCAACTGAAGTTTAATTCTTGAAAGCCCAAGATGTGGCAACTGATCTTGTACAATGAGCTTGCTTCCAAATAAGCTTTGTGAATCAGACGTTTCAACCAAGATGCCAAAGAAATAGCAGAGGCTTTCTGACCTTTTCTAGAAACAAAAAAAATAAAATGACAAATAGAATAGAAGTCTTTCTGAAATCTTTAGTAGCATTAACATAATATTTCAAAGCTCTCACCACATCTAAAGAATGTAAAGCTCTTTCAAGAGTATTCTTAGGATTAGGACACAAGGAAGGAACAATAATTTCCCTATTAATGTTGTTAGAATTCAGAACTTTAGGTAAACATTTAAACAAAGTCTGCAAAACAGCTTCATCTTGATAGAAAATCAGATAAGGATACTCACAAGAGAGCAGACATATCAGAAACTCTTCTAGAAGAAGAGATAGCCAATAGAAATAACATTTTCCAAGAAAGTAGTTTAATGTCCAAAGAATGCATAGGCTCAAAAGGAGGAGCATGCAAAGTCTTTAATAATATATTTAGACTCCAAGGAGGAGAAATAGATTTAATAACAGGTTTGATACGTGTCAAATCCTGGACAAAACAGTGAATATAAGGAAGATTAGCAATCTTTCTGTGAAATAAAACAGAAAGAGCAGAGATTTGTCCTTTCAAAGTAAACCTTTATCCAAACCATCCTGAAGAAACTGAACAATCCTAGGAATTCTAAAAGAATGTCAGGAATAATCACAAGTGGAACACCATAAAATATAGGTTTTCCAAACTTTGTGATATATTTTCCTTGAAACAGCCTTATGAGCCTGTTTCATCATAGTGTTAGTCCTTAGTTCTAGAGGATGCTCTGACTCAGTGTTTAAGAGTTTAATTATGATCTGCATGGAAAAACGGGCCTTGAGACAGAAGGTCTGGTCTTAGAGGAAGTGGCCAAGATTGATAACTGGACATTCGGACATGGTCCACATACCAGAACCTGTGAGGCCATGCTGGTGCTATCAGAAACACATAAGATTGTTCCATTATGATCTTTGAGAACACTCTTGGAAAAAGAACCAGAGGTGGAAAAATTTAAGCAGGTTGGTAATACCATGGAACTGCTAGAACATCCATTATTCCTTCCTTAGGATACCTGGACCGGGAGAGATATCTGGGAAGTTTCTTGTTTAGACGAGAGGCCATCAGATCTATGTCTGGAAGACGCCACATCTGCACAATCTGATAGAATACATTTGGATGGAGAGACCACTCCCCGGATGTAGAGATTGAAGGCTGAGATAATCCATTTCCCAATTGTCTACACCTGGGATACGAATCGCAGTGAATAGACAAGAGTTGGATTCTGCCCAAGAAAGTATTAGAGATACTTCTTTCATTGCTAGGGGACTGCTAGGAACCCCCTTGATGATTGACATATGCCACTGTTATTACATTGTCTGTTTAAAACCGAATATATGGTTCTCTCTTTAAAGGGACACTCAATCAAAATTAAACTTTCATTATTCAGAGCATGCCATTTTTAAACAACTTTCCAATTTACTTCCATTAACAAAATGTGCACATTCTTTTTATATTTAAACTTTTTGAGTCACCAGCTCCTATTGAGCATGTGCAAGAATAAGTGTGTATGCATTTGTGAATGGCTGATGGCTGTTACATGGTACGTGTATGCATTTGTGAATGGCTGATGGCTGTCACATGGTACAGGGGGAGTAGAAAAAGACATAACTTTTAAAATTGTCAGAAAAAAATCTACTCATTTGAAGTTCAGACTATGTGCTATTGCATTGTCTTGTCATCTTGCATTTGTTGATTATGCAAATCTACTGTGTTGACTGGTCCTTTAATAGAGGCCAAGCCTGAAGAGCTCTGAAAATAGCACAGAGTTCTAAGATATTGATTGGTGACCTCGCCTCTCGAGGATTCTAAACCCCTTGTGCTGTCAGAGACCACCAGACAGCTCCCCAACCTGTGAGACTTGCATCTGTTGTGATCACAGTCCAGGTAGGACCAACAAAGGAGTCCCCTTGAACAATAAGGTGATGGTTTAACCACCAAGTCGGAAAGAGTTGAGTGTTGGGATTTAAGTATATCAGTTGTGATATCTGAGTATAATCCCTACACCATTGGTGCAACATGCAAAGCTGTAAAGGTCTCATATGAAAATGAGCAAAAGGGATCGCGTCAGATGCTGCAATCATGAGACCTAAAACTTCCATGCACATAGCCACTCAAGGGAATGATAAAGACTGAAGGTTTAGACAGGCTGAAACCAATCTCAATTGTCTCTTTTCTGTTAGGGGTAGAGTCATGTACACTGATTCTATCTGGAAACCTTAAAAGGTGACCTTTGTCTGAGGAATAAAAAACTCTTTGGTAAATTGATCCTCCAACCATGTATTTGAAGAAACAATAGTTGTTTTGTGTGAGATTCTGCTAAATGAGCTTGTACCAAGATATCGTCCAAATAAGCAAACACCGCAATACCCTGCTCTCTGATTACAGATAGAAGGGCACCGAGAACCTTTGAGCAAGGCCAAAACAGAAGAGCGACAAATTGGTAATGCTTGTTTTGAAAAGAGAATCTCAGAAATCGATAGTGTAAGACACCCATCCACATATAACAGACAGCCAAACCAGTACTGAAACATATCAGCACAGGTAATGGTACAAGAGTAAAATGTCGATCTATAAAGGGAGGCAGCAGATAAATCCCTGCAACCAATTTACAGAGAGCCTTATGAAAAGCTTTCCCATAGGCGAAAACATGGTATCATCAGACAATACTCCCTTCACATCCCTCAGACAAACACTGCACTTAGAAAGGAACTGGGCTTCAATAATTAGCAATCTTTCTGTGAAATAAAACAAAGAGCAGAGATTTGTCCGTTCAAAGTATTAGCAGACAAACCTTTATCCAAACCATCCCGAAGAAACTGAAGAATCCTAGGAATTCTAAAAGAATGTCAGGAATAATCACGAGTGGAACACCATGAAATATAGGTTTTCCAAACTTTGTGATATATTTTCCTTGAAACAGGCTTACGAGCCTGTATCATCATAGTGTTAGTCCTTAGTCCTAGAGGATCCTCTGACTCAGTGTTTAAGCATTCAATTTCCATGCCTCATCAGACAATAAAGAAGCACCTTTCACTGAAGAAATTAAGAACATCATACTTCACCACCTCCTAAGGAGGCAATTTTTTTAAAATTGAGGTATGAGTGAGGTGGGAGGTGTATTTATAAGCATTTGAGGTTTGGGAAACTTTTTCCCCTCCTGGTAGGGATGTATATTGCATCAGTAACCAGCTCATGGACTCTCGCCACCTATATGAAAGAAACCTAAATTCTCATAGTATGGTCGTATTTCAGCAATCCAAATGACAAGCCGACTGAGGATATTATATTTATTTTGTGCTCTTCCCATAGCTATCTTAAATAAAGATCTGGAGAATATACAGTCGATCATTAAAGACTTTCTAAGAAGCAATAAAAAAAAAGACTAGAATATCTCAATTTATTCTTACCAGACATAGGAGATTGGGAGGGGTGGGAGCACCTAATCTTAGAGACTATTACCATGCAGCCAGATTAGCACAAAGTACTACGCTGACCAAAATGGAGGAGGAGATTAGATGGACTGGATTGGAAATGAGGATGGGTTGATTCCTCCCACAGGAAGCTATGATATGTGGTGCATATGGGAAGTCAGCCCTCTACAATAGGCCAATACCCCATAATTCTTTTATAATACCATTAAAATGTTTACTATCATCTGTATCAAACACATTGTTTGACAAGTGGGAAAATAAAGGCTTATACACAGTTGCTGATGTTTTGGAAAATAAGAAAAACAAAATGTATGCTCCTGATGAATTTCTTTCCGGATATGGAGAATCGACAACGTCATTCAATCACTAGTGGGAATATCACTCCTGACCAACAGTAGGAGGCAAAGTATACCACAGCAAAGCTGTTAAGTTTCACTCCTCTACATAATCCCCAGTCATTCGAATGAAGGCAAATGGAAAAAGAATAACACAAAGGTGTAGAGGTGTCTAAAGGTTTAGTAAAAAATAACTGTCTTAATAAAGGGTGGGGGCGTGGACTCTCCATATTCAAAAAGAAAGAAATTTATCAGGTAAGCGTAAATTTTGTTTTCTTTCCTACGCTTTCCTGAGAAACAAGCAAACAGGGCAGAAGACTGGCGAAAATCCTTAGTCGCGTGTAGGTAGAATTTTAAAGCACGCAGAACATCCAAGTTGTGCAACAGACATTCTTTATGAGAAGAAGGATTGGGACAGAGAGAAAGAACAACAATTTCCTGATTAATATTTCTTTCCGAAACCACTTTAGGAAGAAACCCCAATTTAGTACGAAGAACTGCCTTATCCGTATGAAAGATAAGGTAAGGCGAATCACACTGCAAAGCCGAGATTTCCAAAACTCTCCAAGCAGAAGAGATAGCAATAAGAAACAAAACCTTCCAAAATAGCAACTTAATATCTATGTAATGCATTAGCTCAAATGGAGCCTGCGGCAAAACTTTAAGAAGAAGATTAAGGCTCCAAGGAGAAGCAACAGGTTTAAACATAGGCCTGATTCTGACCAGGGCCTGACAAAAAGATTGAACATCTGGCACATCCACCAGACGCTTGTGTAACAAAATATACAATACAGAAATCTGACCTTTCAGAGAACTGACTGACAACCCTTTCTCCACACCTTTCTGGAGAAAAGACAAAATTCTAAGAATCCTGACCCTACTTCAAGAGTAGCCCTTAGATTCACACCAATAAAGGTATTTATGCCATACCTTATGGTAAACTTTTCGAGTAACAGGCTTGCAAGCCTGGATCATGGTCTCAATGGTTGTTTCAGAAAATCTATGCTTAGACAGAACTAAGCATTCAATCTCCAAGCAGTCAGCTGCTCCGCTCCGTAAATAAATAAGTCACATGACCGGCAGAGAGAGGAAAGCCATCAGAGCATTGTAAATCGCTTTTAACTCCAAGATGTTTATGGGGAGAGCAGACTCCTCCCGAGTCCATAGTCCCTGCACCTTTAACGAGTCCCAGACTGCTCCCCAGCCTAGCAGGCTGGCGTTCGTGGTCACAATCACCCAGGAAGGTCTCCGGAAGCATGTGCACTGAGACAGATGTTCCTAAGAAAACCACAACGGAAGAGAGTCTCTTATTTAAACGTCTAGATCTATCCTCTGGGACAGATCCAAATGGTTTCTGTTCCATTGTCTGAGCATGCATAATTGCAGAGCTCTCAAATGGAATCGAGCAAAGGGAATGATGTCCATGGAAGCGACCATCAGACCAATTACCTCCATACAATGAGCCTATGATGGCTGAACAGTAGACTGAAGAGAGAGGCAAGAGGAGAGAATTTTGGATTTTCTGACCTCCGTCAGAAAATTTTTCATAGATAGGGAATCTAATATGTTCCCTAAGAAAACTACCCTTGGAGCTGGAACAAGGGAACTCTTTTCCAGATTCGCTTTTCAACCGTGGGAACGTAGAAAAGACAACATGATCTATGTATGAGAGTTTGCTTGTTGAAAATATGGCGCCTGAATCAATATGTCATCCAGGTATGGCACCACTGCAATTCCCTGAGACCTGATCACTGCCAAGAGAGCCCCCAGAACCTTTTAGAAAATTATGGGAGCTGTGGCAAGGCCAAACGGAATAGCCACAAACTGAAAGTGTTTGCCTAGAAAGGCGAATCTCAGAAATTTTGGATGGGAACATGAAGATATGCGTCCTTCAGATCTATGGTCATCATGAACTGACCCTCTTGGACCAAAGGAAGAATGGAACCAATGGTTTCCATTTTGAAGGACGGTACCCTGAGAAACTTGTAGAGGCACTTTAGGTCTAAAATGGGTCAAAAAGTTCCCTCTTTTTTGGGAACCACGAACAGATTTGAATAGAATCCTAGACCCTGTTCCTTTACTGGAACAATCACTCCCAGGGAGAAAAGGTCCTGAACGCAGTTCAAGAATGCCTCTCTTTTACCTGGTCTGCAGATAATCTTGAGAGGTGGAATCTGCCCCTGGGAGGGAAAGTTTTGAATTCTATTTTGTAACCCTGAGATACTATGTCCACAGCCCAGGGATCTGGGACATCTCATCTCCACGCTTGACAAAACAGGGAAAGTCTGCCCCCCACTTGATCCAAACCCGGACCAGGGGCCGACCCATCATGCTGACTTACACTCAGCTGAGGGTTTCTTTGATTGCTTCCCATTATTCCAAGACTGATTGGGTTTCTAAGAAGACTTGGACTGCTCCTGCTTTGAAGAGGGAGAGGAAGACTTTTGACCTTTGATGTTAAGAAAGGAACGAAAATTACTTAGACATCCTTTGAGTCTGTATTTCTTGTCTTGCAGTAGAAAAGACCCTTTTCCACCTGTAATATCAGAAAATATTTCTACCAGACCAGGTCCGAAGAAGGTCTTCCCCTTGTATGGAAGCGCCAGAAGCTTGGATTTAGAGGTAACATCAGCTGACCAAGATTTTAGCCACAATGTCCTGTAGGCTAGGACGTTGAAGCCAGACATCTTGGCTCCCAGTCTAATAACTTGCATGTTAGCATCAGAAATAAAGGAATTGGCTAGTTTGAGAGCCTTAATCCTATCTTGTATCTCCTCCAACTGAGTCTCTACTAAAATTGATTCAGACAAGGCGTTGCACCAATAAGATGCTGCACTTGCTACTGTGGCAATACAAACTGCAGGTTGCCATTGAAGACCTTGATGAACATATATCTTCTTCAAATAAGCTTACAGCTTTTCCTTAAAGGAGCAGCTATCCTCTATAGGGATCGTCGTTCTCTTAGCCGGAGTAGAAATAGCCCCTTCTACTTAAGGCACCGTGTGTCAACAATCTTTAATGGAGTCAGCAACAGCAAACATCTTTTTAAATACGGGAGACGGGGAGAAAGGAATCCATGGCTTCTCCCATTCCTCTGAAATATTCTCCGTCACACGAACTGGGACAGGAAAAACTTCCACAGCGGAAGGAACATCATAGTATTTATTAAGCTTACTAGACTTCTTAGTGTTGACAATGACAGAAGTATTGGAGTCGTTCAAAGTAGCCAATACCTCCTTTAACAGTACACAAAGGTGTTCAAGCTTAAATCTGAAGTTTACTTCTTCAGTATCAGATGAAGGAATAATACTGTCAGAATCTGAGATTTCACCCTCATAGGCTACCGGCGTATCCTCCTCATTAGACTTATGAGTGACGGCAACCTGCGTAGCAGTAGGTGGAATGGAAACCTTTCTATCTGAATGTCTAATTTTCCTCTTGCATTTTCCTAGCATAAGAAAGGCAGATAATACTGCAGATAACGCAGAAGATACCTGTGCAGCAAAATCTGCAGGCAAAAAAACTCCTCCAGGAGGCTGAGAGGAACTGCAGGGCACTGTATGTGATGCCATAGAGGCTTGGGACCAGTGGCGTCACTAGGGGGGTGCGGGCCGCACCTGGGTGACACCCTCCTTTTTTTAAAATTTTATTGAAATTCAAAGAAATACAAAGTTGAGATGCATAGATTTTTTTTATTAGAGGGGCTGGCATTTGTGAACATTAGTGGGACTGGGGAAGTTGTAGACACACAATTTTTTTGCCCCTTGAGCCAGTGCTGCAATTTCAACAAATAGTTTTCCCAGCTGCTTTTGCTTGTTTGTACTTTGCTTCTCCCCTGCCCAATTTCTCTATGAATGTTGTGGGCGTGCCGTGGGGCTTGCAAAGTTGCGCTGCTAGCCTAAACCTGCCTGCCTATCTGTACTCACTGTACTCACTGCTCAGTGACATGTGGAGCAGTGGAGTCACTCACTGCTGTGCTGTCTCTCTAAACGGGAACTGGGAAATCGTGAGGGGATGCCTGGCACATGACCACATGACTGTTTGACACTGTCTCTAAAGTGAAGGAGCCACGTATGATGCTCACCAGACCTTTACGGTTACGGTAAACTAAGTGCACACTGAACAGGTAGGAGGGCGGGTGGGGGTCCTGGGGTGAGCAGAGTGCAGAGGTGATTGGCCATAAGAAGTGGTAGGCACGCGGCCCGGGGCTGTGCACTGACAGACTTGGAACAGAGTCAGATAGCAGAATTTTCATAGTTTGCGCGCCTAAACCTTTTCTTCAGTGATTTATTTTAGAGTGCTCTGTTTTTCTTTCATTTGATGCTCTGCTGAGCCAGGGAGCAGCTCTA
The DNA here is from genome assembly GCF_027579735.1 of Bombina bombina. Classification (NCBI taxonomy): domain Eukaryota; kingdom Metazoa; phylum Chordata; class Amphibia; order Anura; family Bombinatoridae; genus Bombina; species Bombina bombina. Next base: position 822,697,748 of record NC_069499.1, on the reverse strand, counting down.
AAGCATGAGCTTTATAATTAATGCAGTGCAGTTTACATATTTTGTATGTGTGTGTCTGAGTGTTTGTGTGTGTGTGTGTCAGTGTTTTTGTGTGTGTGTCTGAGTGTGTTTCTGAGTGTTTGTGTGTGCATTTGAGTATGTTTTTAAGTGTGTCTGAGTGTTTGTATGTGTGTGTGCCTGTGTTTTTGTGTGTTTCTGCTTTCTGGGGGGGGGGGGGGGTGACACCATAACTTACCGCACCGGTTGACACCAACCCTAGTGACGCCACTGGAATTTTTAATACCACAATTTGGCTGCCGGAAGTCTCTAAAACGATTGTATTGTAGATCAACACTGAAGAGACTGAAATTCAATGACGCTGCTCCGCTCCGTAAATATCCGACAGTAGAGAGAAATCACATGACCGGCAGAGAGAGGAAACTATGCAGCAAGTGAAAGGCGCGCGTTTCCCTCTGCCTACAACATAAGATGCAAGTAGCTGCAGATGGTTTCAAACTCAAGCTGTTTGTCAGTTAGCCTGTTCTAGCTAAGTAAGCAAAGAAAACCAACTACCAAATTTTAAGTTTATACATAAATCCCTGTATAAAACATAAGCCACACACAAAATTAGCCCAAAGAGGAAAAACGTCCCAACAAAGGGAAGATTAACCCCTAGGTGTCAATTTATCAAGCTCTGTATGGCTTGCCGGAAACAGAAGTTATGAAGCAGCGGTCTAAAGACCGCTGCTCCATAACCTGTCCGCCTGCTTTGAGGCGGCGGACAGAAATCAACCCGATCGAATACGATCGGGTTGATTGACACCCATTGGCTGCAAAACTGCAGGGGGCGGCATTGCACCAGCAGTTCACAAGAACTGCTGGTGCAATGATAAATGCCGACAGTGTATGCTGTCGGCATTTATCGATGTGCAGCGGACATGATACGCTACATAGTATCATGTCCGCTCGCACATTAATAAATTAACCCCCTATTCTCATCATACATAATGTGCCTGCCCACTGCCAAAGAAAATCCTGTATGAAGGATTTTAAAAATGTCCCCATCTACTGCATATGACATATTGTTCTGAAGTGCAAGTCTCCAAGACCTAGAAGACAAAAGCACTTACTTGCAGTCTAGCTGTCCGGCAGGAAGACAGCTCACAAGGCATGAACGGACACATACTCCTTACAGAGACCTGTAGAAAAAGAAAGAACAGAGTAAACAACTCTGGCTTTCTATACCATGGGCAGCAATGTTTTAGGAAACAAAGCAAGGACTACCTCCCAATTTCCTAACCGCTTAAAAGCAACCACTACTCTACTGAAGAGATTGACGTGGACTCAGCTAAACCCAAATCCTTATTCGAAAAAGGAATTAATTTCCTCAGATATCAAACTTCCCCTCCTCCATTGACAGAGGCAAAGAGAATGACTGGGGATTATGGGTAGGGGAGTGACACTTAACAGCTTTGCTGTGGTGCTCTTTGCCTCCTCCTGCTGGCCAGGAGTGATATTCCCACTAGTAATTGAATGACTTCATGGACAAATAATGACATTTCTCCAGTTAAAAGAAAAGCTGTATCCATTTAAACTACATTGGAATGTATACTTCGAGTTATCTTCTACAATTTGAGACTATAGTTCTAAATCCCAGGGGGGAACTCCTACTACACTGGAAATGCTATGTAGTGCTACCATTAGACCCAAGAAAGCAATTACCCAATTATATCAAGCACTCCAAATAGCCAAACATACAAATAAATCAAAACTTTTAACTAGATGGGAAGCACATCTGGTTATTGAAAATAACATTGATAAGTGGAACAATCTTTTATATAATTCATGCGCAGATATGAAAAGAACTGTTTCAAAACCATCTTTAGATGGTACCTCACCCCAACTATCACCTTTTATGCTATAAAAAATTGTTCAAAATTCTGCTATAGTGGGTGTATAGCAGAAGGTTCATACAAACATATGTGGTGGCAATGTCCAGTCATATAATCGGGTCGATTTCTCAAGCTGCGGTGAACAGGGGCACACAAATGCGCCCCTGTCGACCACAGCTCATCTCTGGCAGGCTGAATTCCGCTGCCGGAGTTCAGCATTGCACAAGAACGCAATTTTGCGCTCTTGTGCAACGTCGCCCCCTGCAGCTATAGGCAGGCAAAGCCTGACGAACGGTTTAATAAATCAACCCCAATGTGTATGGGATAATTTCTTCACCTTTTTAAGTTCACTTTTAAACAGCTCTGTGAACCTATCTATACAGCAAGCTCTATTACATGAACATATTAGTAATTTCAATGTACATATTAATCAATTTATAAGGATAACTTGTACAGCTGCAAGGATTTGCATAGCGTGCCATTGGAAGGCGGAAGCACCTACGTGGGATGAAATACTTCACAAAATAAAATATTTTTATAATATGTGAGAACAGACCGCGTACTTGCAAGAGACCTTTCACAAAATATTGTTTTCTTGGATTATGCATGATTCTAAGTAATTGTACAATGACACTAGAGATAAATGCGGAGACAGGTGAGGGGTACTTGGGAAATTAAAACTCATTACTTTAGACTTCTCTTGTGTAGATGATCGTCCAATGGGGCAGCATCTAACTACTTTTTTTTTAGTTCTTTTCACTCTTTTTCTCTATTCTTTTTGAAGGTACAGATGTGAAAAAAATTTTCTCTCCATTTTTTTTAGTGTGGTCAATTCACTTATTGAGAATAAGATATAAAAGAAACAGTTTTACTACTCTAGTCATATAGGGGCACCTTGTGTAACAATTTAGCAGGTTTTCCTTTTTTGATTTCCTCTGTCTTTGATGTTATTTATATTATAAACATTCGGATATGAGAAACTTGCATGAAGGAATTGACATACTGCTAACAAGTAAATATATGTGTTTTATATTTTGGATTTTGTAACACTTTAAATTTTATAATAAAAAAGATTTCAAAATAAAATGCTTACAGCATTTCACAAGACTTGTGAGAGATGTTTAGACATACTCTTAGAACGTTTCTGTTCAGCCCAGGGAACTCTCCTGTCACTTTCTGAAGCTGTGTTTTATTTTACAATAAAGAAAATACCAAGTGCAATGTACGTTACATTGTAAAAGATACATATAAATATACCAAAAATGATCCTAATTTTTTAAAGTGACACAGAAGCTTTCAAAACTTAATCAGAATTTGTAAAATCACTGCTGGATCTAAATGTAAATCTAAATGTATTAAAATTTAAGAGAGAACGTGCAAAGCTTAAATGTAATAATACTAAAAGAACCCAATATATAAAGTAATATAGAATACAATGCACAAAGTGTAAGTGTAACAAAACTCTCATATCATGCAGTGCTATATTGCGCTGGTCTTGTCTCTCCTTCAGATACGATAAGAGAGATCTCGCAGTGCTAGAGAGTTCTGAACTTTTTCTCTGAGTATTCAGTACATTCAGCCCCTGTGAAGTCTGCACTACAATTTCTCTCCAAGCAGGAGAATCTTTGATCATTAGGCCCAAGGTGAGATAAATAACCCTTGAAAATTCTGTATCTTTGTCAGGAATAAGGGAATGGTATTACCAAAAGAAGCTTGAGCTGATGTATAATATTGATTCCTACATTTTAATGGTTAATGAGGGCAGCAAACTGTTTTACTGAGTATTTTTCTCTGATTGAAAAAGGAAGAAAAAATATATTTTTATATACAGTATATTTCTTCTGTATAAATTATAGATGTAAATAACAGAACAGAATTGTACTTTTTGTTAGAACATGTTACACTTAATCACTTAACTTTTTTTTTTTTTTTAATTTACCAACTATTTAATAGTAAGGACTAAGTTACAAGTAGATTGCAATAAAAAAAAAACAGGTCTTGTGTTAAGAGTAACTAAAAATTTGGTATTACAAGTAAATGGCTAAATATTTTTACCAAAGTATTTTAACATGGCCGAAACCTTTAAGAGCACCCTATGCTTTTAATGGACAGCGCTATTAATTTATTGCACTTATTAGACTAGGTTACGAGTTTTGTGCTACAGTGCGGTATGGCTATACCGCTGAAAAATTGGCCAATGCGCATGGAATGGTCGGTAACACATATTACGAGTTGCGGCAGCATAGCTATAATGCAAGCATTTTAGCCTGTAACGCAACGTCCATTCCGCACTCAAAACATTTATTGGGATTTTCAATAGTGCCAAAAATGCTAAAATGCTTGCGTTACAGCCTATACCGACACGATCCATTCCGCCATCTGAGACCAGTAGTTATGAATTTTGCAAAACAAAAATGTATTACAAAACTCATAACTAAAATGTTACAAAGTACACTAGCACCCATAAACTACCTATTAACCCCTAAACCGCAACCCACCCACATTGCAAACACTATATTAAACCTATTAACCCTTAATCTGCTGCCCACCCACATCGCAACTATTAAATAAACCTAACACTAAATAAATCTAGTAACCACCAGCCCCCCACATCGTAACTAATAAACTAAACCTATTAACCACTAAACCGCCAGCCTCTCACATCGTAAAACACTAAATTAAATTAAACTATTTACCCCTAAACCTAACACTCCCTAACTTTAAATTAAAAGTTACAATATAACTATCTTTAAATAAATAAAAACTTACCTGTGAAATAAATACTAACTAACATTAAACTATAAATTAACCTAACATTACTATTCTACTAAAATAAAATAAAAACTGCCAATTAAAGAAACCTAAATTACAAATTTAAAAAAACCTAAGACTAAAAAATAAAATAAAAATCTAACATTACAAAAAATAATAAAAGAAATTATCAAAAATAAAAACAATTACACCTAATCTAATAGCCCTATACAAATAACCCCCCCCTTTTGTAGGTCATTGCCTTTTGTAGGTCATTGCCTTTTGTAGGTCATTGCCCTAAGTTAAACAGCTCTTTTACCTAGAAAAAAAACCCAAAGTCCCCCAACAGTAAAACCTCCCACCCAACCAACCCCCCAAAATAAAAAACCTAAGTCTAAAAATAACCTAAGATACCCAGGGAAATGCCCTACTAAATGCCCTTTTAAGGGCTATTGGTAGTTTATTGTAGGTTAGGGGGTGTTTTTATTTTGGGGGCTTTTTATTTTTATAGGGCTATTAGATTAGATGTAATTGTTTTTATTTTTGATAATTTAGTTTATTATTTTTGTAATCTTAGAGTTTTTTATTTTTCGTAATTTAGTGTTTATTTTGTATTTTTTCATAGTATTAGTTTTTTTTTTAAATTTGTAATTTAGGTTTTTTAAATGTTAGTTTTTTTAAAAAATTTTATTAGAATAGTAATGTTAGGTTAATTTATAGTTTAATGTTAGTTTTTTTTTTATTTCACAGGTAAGTTTTTATTTATTTTAATAGAGTTATATTGTGTGTTAGGTTTAGGGGTTAATAGTTTAATTCAGTGTTTTGCAATGTGGGGGTCCGGCGGTTTAGGGGTTAATAGGTTTATTTATTAGTTGTGATGTAGGAGGCCGGCGGTTTTGGGGTTAATAGGTTTTTTTAGTGTTGGCGATGTCGGGGAGCAGCAGATTAGGGGTTAATCACTTTATTTAGCATCAGGGAGCGGCAGATTAGGGGTTAATAATTTTATTTAGTGTTGGAGATGTCAGGGGCGGCAGATTATGGGTGTTTAGACTAGGGGTTTATGTTAGGGTGTTGGGTTTAAACATAGCTTTCTTTTCCCCATAGACATCAATAGGATTGCATTATGGCGATTTGCCATCCCGCGATTGCAGGTGTTAGATTTTTTTCTAACACTCTCTCCCCATTGATGTCTATGGGAAAAGTGTGCACAAGCACGTTAACTCAGCCCTTGGCTTTTGTGTGGTATGGAGCTTATCGCACAACACAAGGAGGCTTTTCAGCAACTTGTAATGGCAGCGCAATGGAAAGTGTGGTACCGCTCATTTTTTTGCGTTCTTTACGCACCCGGTATAGGGCAAAACTCGTAATCTAGGTGATTGGGAGGTAAGGTAAGTGGTTCCCTTGAGCGCAATACAAAAAAAACATAAATTATGCTTACCTGATAATTTCCTTTTCTTCTGATGGAAAGAGTCCACAGCTGCATTCATTACTTTTGGGAAAATAAGAAACTGACCACCAGGAGGAGGCAAAGACACCCCAGCCAAAGGCTTAAATACTCCTCCCCCTCCCCTCATCCCCCAGTCATTCTGCCGAGGAACAGTAGAAGAAATATCAGGGGGAAAGGTGCCAGAAGAATAATAAGGACGCCCCACATAAAATTACGGGTTGGAAGCTGTGGACTCTTTCTATCAGAAGAAAAGGAAATTATCAGGTAAGCATAATTTATGTTTTTCTTCTTAAATGTCCTTAAAAGAGTCCCAAGTTTGAGAACAGAGTCCATAACAGGACGACACAGAGGGTACTTGCGAGGAAGAAGAAGCAGTCAAGCAAGAAACAGACCGCAAAAGCAACCCCCAGACAGAGGGCACGCTCCAGGCAACCTAAGTCGCCGGACCCACACACAGGTCCCTAAAAAGGGGAACACAAAACCTCAATCGATGCCCCCTGAGAAAAAGAGTATACCCTCAGAACCCGAAGAAAGAGTAAACCCTCTTCTGAAATCAATGGAGCAAGTTGAAAGGAAAATCTATACCCTAGCAGACTGAGCTAACAGCATAGACTCAACAAAGCTCACACATCCAGAGGAGACTGTGACCCGAACGCAGCACCTTAGACCGCTCGGCCATCCTGACTTGCAGACCCACACCCAGCTGGACCAACCCAGCCTCAGGGATCTAAGACAGGGGAACAAAAGAATCCCGAAACATGTACAGGAACGAGTGTAAGGATAGCACAGCCATCCCCACAGAGTACAAGTACAACCCGACTCTGAAAACAGACAACAAGGCCATAAACCTAAGGATCTAGCAAAATAAAGGCCCAACAAGTCTGACTTGGAGCCAGCAAGACCCCAGGGGGAACCAAGCCCACCTTTCCGCCTCCCATCCAGGAGAAGCCCCAAGCAAAGACTCCATCTCCATAGGGAGGAGAATATCCCCTGAAGAAAAGGGATGATGCCGGAAGGGCAACAACTTTCCTCAAGGCCCGAAGCCACCGGCTAATGGGAAGATAAATTCCCAACACAGATGTCCTAGAAAAGGACCCCCCTACAAGTAGCTTGCCAATCAGAGGCACAGCCAACCCATTCACCTGCAGAGCAGGGAATCCACAGGAACACTAGCAAGCTGACCAGGGGAATGCAACCCTAAGGCACACCAGAAATTGGACATCCAGCACCAGCAGCTGGATATGAACCAACAACCCTTGAGGCGCAAGTCACACAGCTCACCACTAGATGACATGGGCTACTCTGTGGCAAAGAGTAAAATATACTCAGAAAACCTGGCCAACCATGACCAGGTCAGGTAGATGGAGCAAAGACCTAGCACAAGTTCCCACTACCGTGGAACACCCTGACCAGCCCTGAGATCCAAGATTCTACAACCACCCAAAACTGGGTCAGGAAAAAGGCCAAGCAAAGCTTCAGCAACCAGAAGTCTTAGGGAGAAAAACAGGTCTGGGCACCTAATAGTTCAGGCAAACCTTACCCTAGAACTAAATACCCCAACTGGCCAAAAAGCCAGACACAAGGGATATGAATTTATATCCAGAGAATCCAGATAGCAAGAAGAACTCGAAAGCTCCGACCAAAGGAAGGAACCACCCCTAGCTAAAGTCCAATGCTCCAAGGAGCAAGGCTAGAAGTTGTATGAAGATACTTCTCAAAGCCACAGGACAACCAAGGGATACCTCAAGGTCAAAAAAATCTTACTAGCAGGACTAGTCTCCCTATCACCTCCGCACAAGCAGAGGACACAAGGAAGAGAAAAGGCACTAAGCCTACCCAGCTCTGGAAGACCCTGAGCTAAACAATGTCCTGCAGTAAACAAACATCACCTGGAAACACAGATCCCTAAAAGGAGATCCAACTCACCCGGAGACAATGGAAGAAGACCCAAAGGTCTCTTATAACTCAGACAGACAGTGCACGTCAAAGAGTAAGAGCTGCATCTAGATACACTATAAACAGCTTACGCGTCCACCTGCAAGGTGTCAAGAGCTACAACTGGTTTCAAACTGCAAATCTTCCACCAGGCTAGACAGCTATCCTGTACAAGCTGTTGGATCAAGCCCAAAAGGACAATTCCAGAGGCCTACAAATGGAGGCCTAAGTGCGGTAAGGGGCGTTAAGCCCTCCAACCCTCCACCACATGGGGGAGGAAAACTCTAGGTTCTGATGAAATCAGATGTCAGATAGAGTGACGCAGCGGAAAACTCCCCTGCCCGGCCATCTATGACTGAAGGCTATAAGGACTGAAACAATCCTTCCCGCCTCACTGACCCACAGGTCCTCTCGAATGCTTAGTTGAACATGAAAAACAATGATAACCTGAGCACTTGGCGCTTCGACTGAACTAGCCGAGCAGAACAGCGCCACGTGTCTGAACAGCTGCAAGACCGAATGAACCCGACAGGACCAGCCTGCACCTAGAGTCCTAACCGGCATGCTACATAAATTCTCCCTCATAGGGGAAAAAACAGAAAACAGACATTTTTAACATAGGACTAACGTGTCCAAAACAACTTCCGAAGAAGTAATAAAGAGTATCAATCCCAGAAGACATCCCATTGGATATAAATAAAATATAAGGCAACCTGGAGGTTAACGCCCAAAAAGTCACAGGCCTACCTGCAGGACAAGCCAAATGGAGCCCCATCTTTCAAAAACTGGGAAAGATCTCAAACAAATGACAATCAGGAGCATACCTCATCCCCACATGTTTAATGAGGTGCACCATTCAAATAAGAAGACTGAAAATGCCCGTATCTGGTAACAATAGGGTCATTAAAAAACTGAAAAACATGTCTAAACAATACACAAAGGCGGGCAATCCTGTAATAAAAGGCACAACACTCAGGGACAGTTACACCCGCGGGGAACTGTAGAGGCCCTCCCCAAGGTGGAAGGCCTGGGACAATAGGGCATGAGCACATTCTCAAATAAATGACAAACAATCGCCAACATTATGTGGAAGCGAAAACGTGCTGCAACCTCCAGGGGGAACACGCCACCCTGCATGGAGGAATCAGAAACTGGGTTACCTGCATGTGTAGAAGTATGAATTGGTAGGGAACTCGCCTCTCAGAGGACAGGACCCCCAGAGGCGGATGGCTCAGCAGTCTCTTCATTCCCCGGGCCCGAGGAACAAGGCGCTCTGAAATGGCATACGGAACAAAACTGGTTGACCAGTCCAATCTGGATTCGTCACCAGACACAGAATCTGAATCTGAAATCAAAATATTCTCAGTATCAGAATCCTCCATAACTGAATCTGAAATTACCACAGTCTCAGCATCAAAATCCTCCATAACTGGATAGAGGATATATAAATATGGACTAAAGTAGTAAAAACAAAAACGGCACCTGACACCCCCAATGGCTGGGGCACTCACCACCTCCTATGACCAGACCCCTGCGGACTAGAAAATTTCCTTTGCCACACTGTCGGGAATGTGGAAATGGAAAACGTAACGTAACCACGCACAAACACAACTGTACAGTCCAAAAAAGCGCAGCCAACCAAAAGGCTGCGTCACTTTCAAAGGCCTCAACGTTCCAAACCACGGGCCTATAAACATCACACATAAGCAGGTTGAATCACACAACAAACATGATTATAAACCCGCCTGTTCAATAACTCCCCTCAGGAGATATTAACCCTCGATTCAAAGATACTACAAGAGACTCACTGAGACCCTTACGATAAATTAGACCCGCAAGGTGGTAGCCTCTCGGGAAAACATTCACATTACAGTACATTGATGAATAAAATAAAATGAAACAATCTTACCGGAATCTATGCCGTGGAACAGGAACATGGCCTTCAAGTGTGACGGATAGTAGCATCGCCTCCACCATGGACTTGAGAGAAAAAAGCAGGCAGCGGAGCAAAGTTCGACAACGCTGATTGCTTGAGGAGCTGTTTTTCTGAGTCAGGATGGTTTTGCAGAAAGACTCTCCCTGCATCTCCGGACTCTAACTTTCATCCAAGCCCTCACTGAGAGACTGACAGGACTACTTAAAACTCCTGTCCCATGCCAAAGAGTACTACCCTCCATAAGAGACAAAAAACTAAAATTAAAAATTCTGACACTTCTCTGCCAACCTCCTGGGACGAAAGGCAAAGAATGACTGGGGGATGAAGGGAGTGGGAGGAGTATTTAAGCCTTTGGCTGGAGTATCTTTGCCTCCTCCTGGTGGCCAGGTTCTTATTTTCCCAAAAGTAAATCATTATTATAATTAGCATACACAAAAAGAGAGAAGCCCTCAACCAGTTTGAAAGAACAATAGCGTAATAGCTTGTTCTATCCGGTCACCACCATCTTAGGTACTGGCAGACCATGTGCTTGAATTCAGTTTAGTTTTTATTTATTTTTTTTAATTATTTTTTTTTATATTTTTTCTCTGCTGTGTAGGGATTCTCCTTAACCCTCCCACCTCCCTGATCCCCCAAATAGCTCACCTGCCTCCTCCCACTAATTGTGACCATCTTTAGTCCTGGCAGCTGTCTGCCAGTACCTATAAATACATAGTTTAGTGGTCCCCTTCACACAGTGTCACCATTTTTAACAATCTGGCATCTGCCTTCATATGGAATTGTGTTCTGGTTCCATATAAAGGCAGATGCCTGGTACTCAGGAACTTCAGCTCTTGGCTGTAACTTTACAGCTGAGACTTCTGGAGCTTTGTGCAGCTCGGACGCATATATACGTTTTGCGGTACGATGGGCTTCATACCGCTTAAAATATATACGTCCAATATGGTTAAGAGGTTAACGTACTTCTAAGACCACAGATATTGCTGAAACCTTGGAAGGGACCCACCCTCAAATTAAAAATGTATGTTGAATTGTTTTAGAGGATACATATCTTTAACACTTGTATCAGTATTTCGACTTTTTGGAGGATCTTACCTTGTACCTTACTAATGTGTCAGATTGTGTTTTAATTTGAGACACAAGGACTTGTCAACAAGGTGCTAATACAGAGCGTTTTTTATTGCAATGGCTATTAGCTTTAAAACCAAGCAATTTAGAGTTTTCTGGTTACGGTGGAGATAAGAGATAGATCCTACAACTTATAAATATAGAGGACAGATCTACAGTAATTAAACAAGGTGAGAATCTATATGCCTGTCAGATAGAATAGTTAAATATACTGTATGCTTTAAGAACATAGTTCTCCACGTGTCTCTAATTGAAGCGGTTTAGGACGTATGGAGATTATGAATGGGAAAAGGGGAGTGTTTGCTTGAATTTTGGTATGGAGGAGGGGTATACATGATGACACTAGGTCACATGACTTGATGTCACAAGTATGTATATGCCCCCTATCCTTATTGGCTAAAGAAGGGGTGTGAATACAATGCACCCATTTGATTGGTGGCCTCACTCCTTAAAAACTTCAGACATGCAGCCACAATTCACCTTTGACAAAGCGTGTGTGAAACCTATGTTAGGTGTTTCTATGCAGTCTCTGGTGTTAAGGTGACTTTGATAAATGGGCGGTTATGCCCTGCAGTATGGTTATTGTTTAGTGGATTTATCAATAGTGAACAGAGATATTTTCCTAAGACTGGGCATCCCCGTACTTAGCCTCTTAGGCTAAGAGGCTAAGTACGGGGATACCCAGTACTTTTAAATAATTTGTGCATTTATACAGTAATGTTATGTTTTAATTCTTTTTGTCATGTTCAGGGCAAGTGTCAATAGAACTTTGTTTGCTCACAGTAAAATAAATGAGGTCCGTCTTCACTTAAGAACTGTACATGTAAGAGAATGTTATTTTTTAATTAGGGGATCTAATTTATTTAAAACAGCTGTTTTTCTTTGTTCGAACATTTTTAACCAGTATTTGTTTTATAGCTATTCTTAAGAGTTAAAGGGACAGTCTACACCAGAATTTTTATTGTTTTAAAAGATAGATAACCCCTTTATTACCCATTCCCCAGTTTTGCATAACCAACACAGTTATATTAATATACTTTTAACCTCTGTGATTATCTTGTATCTAAGCCTCTGAAAACTGCCCCTTTATTTCAGTTCTTTTGACAGACTTGTAGGTTAGCCAATCAGTGCTTGCTCCCATATAACTTCACGTGCATGAGCACAGTGTTATCTATATGAAATACATGAACTAACACCCTCTAGTGGTGAAAAACTGTGAAAGTGCATTCTGAAAAGAGGTGGCCTTCAATGTCTAAGAAATTAGCATATGAACCTCCCAGGTTAAGCTTTCAACTAAGAATACCAAGAGAACAAAGCAAAATTGGTGATAAAGGTAAATTGGAAAATTGTTTAAAATTACATGCTTTATCTGAATCATAAAAGTTTATTTTGGCCTAGACTGTCCCTTTAAATATGACGCATTTATGTAAAAAGAATGTTGTGTTTATTATGAGTTAAGGAAGGTACAGGTTTCTGTATTTTTTTGTGTGTAAATTAAATGGACAGGAAACCCCCAATTTTCTTTTATTATTTTGATAGAACATACAATTTTAAACAACTTTCCAATTTAGTTCTATTATAACATTTGCTTCATTCTCTTGTTATCCTTTGATGCAAGAACATCATTGCACTACTGACAGCTAGCTGAACACATCTAGTTAGCCAATCACAAGAGACAATTGTGCAGGCACCAATCAGCAGCTAGCTCCCACTAGTGTAGGATATTTATTTATAAAATATTTTACCAGGAAGGATACATTGAGATTTCTCTCATTTTCATTATGTCCTGGGATCACAAAACATTGCAATTGATACAATAGGGTACAATAAAATACAAAAACAATAATAATACACAATATATGCAAACATTTAACATAGAACAGGTAGGAAATATATAATCAGGTGCATTCTGTTTTGAGATATGTAGAGAGGGATTTCTTAAAGGATATTAGGCTTGGGGAAGATTTGAAAGTGTGCGGGAGGTCATTCCATAACTGTGGCGCTCTGTAGGAAAAGGAGGATCGAGCTGCTTTATTTTTGTATTGAGGCAAGCTAAATAATGTGCTGTTATTGGATCGGAGGTTATAGGAGGTGGGAATAGCAGGGGAGAGCATTCTGCTCAGGTAGGGTGGGAGCTTCCCAGAAAGGCTCTTAAACACAAGGCAGGAAAAATGGAGGATGCGTCTGGATTCCAGCGGCAGCCAGTTTAGTTCTTTTAGCATGTCACAATGGTGGGTCCTGTAGTTACATTGTAGCGGCAGAACGAGTTATACAATGTATTAAGTTTATTCAGGTGAGTTTGCGGTGCAGGTGCGTATACTACATCCCCATAATCCATGATAGGCATCAGCATTTGCTGTACAATCTTTTCCTTTACTGTAGGGCTGAGGCAGGATTTGTTTCTGTACAGGGCACCTAGTTTTGGATAAAGTTTAGATGCAAGTTTTTCTATGTGGAGGCCAAAAGATAGATTAGGGTCTAACAACATAACCAAGTATTTGAAAGAGTGGACTGCGGTCAGCGTGCAATTGGATTTTGTTTTGATGCGTAGATGGGAATTTTGTAATTTGTGTAATTTAGGTCTCGTTCCAAAGATTTTTGTCAGTATATTATGTGCATTATGTCATTAGATCAACAACAGCTTTCTAATTCCCTCAAACCTCTCCTCTCATCCTTCTCCTCCTTTTCATGCCCTGACCAAACTATCTGCCACTATAATTCCACCCTTACATCCGTCCTTGACAATCTCGCCCCTCTTACCATAGCTCGGAAATCAAACACTCATCCTCAGCCCTGGCATACTCCTCTGACACGATACCTACGCAGATGTTCCCATACTGCTGAGCGGCACTGGAGAAAATCTAGGAGTTCAGCTGATTTTCAACATTACAAATTTATCTTGAACTCCTACTACTCTGCCCTTAATTTCCATAAGCAACACTACTTCTCTACTCTTCTCTACTCTTATCTCTTATCTCTAATCTTTCGATTAGATTTCTCCACTTTCAATACTCTTCTCTGCCCTCTCCCACCTCCTAATACAACTTCTCTGTTAGCTCAAGACTTTGCCAACCACTTCAATAACAAAATCGACTCCATCAGAAGTGAAATCAGCTCTCAACATAATTCCATTCTCTCACCCCCTCAAATGCTCTCAATCAACCACAACCCACATAACCTTAAACTTAGCTCATTCTCCCCTGTTACTGAGGAAGAAGTCTCAGCACTTATACTGCGCTCTCACCTCACTACCTGTCCCCTTGACCCTATCCCCTCACAGCTATTCCCCTCCCTCTCTGCCACCCTTACCCCTATACTCCCACACTCTTTCAACCTCTCCCTCAGCATGGGTATATTTCCCTCATGCACTGGTCACACCTATCCTCAAAAAACCTTCCCTTGATCCTACCTTCCCATCCAACTACCGCCCTATTTCCCTCCTCCCTCTTGCATCAAAGCTTCTCGAAAAACTAGCTTATGCACGCCTATCCCATTTCCTTTCCTTACAATAAACTCCCTCCTTGACCCATTGCAATCTGGATTTCGTCCCCATCACTCCACAGAGACAGCAATTGTTAAGGTTACCAACGACCTACTTACAGCAAAATCAAAAGGCCACTTCTCTCTGCTTATCCTCCTTGATCTGTCCGCAGCCTTTGACACTGTTGACCACCCTCTCTTGCTCCAAACCCTCCAATCCTTCGGCATATGTGACATAGCCCTCTCTTGGCTCTCTTCCTACCTATCAAACCGTACCTTTAGTGTAGCCTTCTCTGGGGCCTCCTCTGCCCCGTCACCACTTTCTGTCGGAGTACCGCAAGGCTCTGTCCTCGGTCCCCTTCTCTTCTCAATCTACACGTCATCACTAGGTTCCCTAATAAAGTCCCACGGTTTACAATATCATTTGTATGTTGATGACACCCAAATCTACTTCTCTGCACCAGACCTTTCTCCTTCCTTGCTAACCCGTGTCACTAACTGTCTTTCTCACATCTCCAACTGGATGTCCTCTCACTACCTCAAATCTCTCCAAAACTGAGCTCCTTATTTTTCCCCCCTTCTTCTAAACTCTCCACCCCCAATCTCTCTATAACTGTCGACAACTCCATCATTACCCTACCCCGCATGCCCGATGTCTCGGGGGTCACATTTGACTCAGATCTTTCTTTCACTCCTCACATTCAGTCATTGGCTAAAGCCTGCCGCTTCCACCTTAAAAACATCTCTAAAATTAGACACTTCCTTACACAAGACACAACTAAGATTTTAATCCACTCTCTCATTCTCTCCCGCCTCGATTACTGCAACTCTGTCCTCTCTGGTCTCCCCACCTACAGCCTAGCTCCTTTATAATCCATAATGAATGCCTCTGCCAGACTCATCTTCCTTACACGTCGCTCTTCATCTGCTGCACCTCTCTGCCAATCTCTTCACTGGCTTCCTCTTGCCTCTAGGATCAAACACAAAATTCTCATTCTGACATACAAAGCCCTCAACTTGCACTGCTCTACCCTATATCTCAGACCTTGTCTCCAGATACTCTCCACCTCCCGTCCCCTTCGCTCTGCTCACTGACCTCCTCCTCTCCTCCTCTCTTGTTACTTCATCACCTCACTCCCGTTTACAGGACTTCTCCAGACTGGGCTCCCATCTTGTGGAACTCTCTGCCTCGCTCCACAAGACTCTCTTCTATTTTTAAAAGCTTCAAGCGCTCCCTAAAGACTCTACTGTCAGGGATGCATACAACCTACGCTAACCTTTCTTTATACCAGTTTCCTCTCCTCCATTGCTATCCCCTGAACCCCCTTAGCATGTAAGCTTAAGAGTCCAGCTGTTTGTTGATCACCTTCTCAAGAGCTGACTACAACAGTGCAACTCTTGGCAGGGCCCTCTACGCATTTGATCCCTATAATTGTTTTGTTGTACTCCGCCTTTGTTAATAGCGCTGCGGAATCTACAAATAACCGATAATAATAATAATAATATTCTTTTTCAACAAGGGATACCAAGAGAACGAAGGACATTTGAAAATAGAAGTGCATTTAAGTGTCTTGAAATGACATGCTCTATCTTAATCATGCAAGTTTATTTTTGACTTTCCTATCCCTTTGTAAAGAGAGATTATAAAGAGACATACCAAATAAGGAAGAAAACATTTTTAAAGGGACAGTCAACTCAAAAATTGTTATTGTTTGAAAAGATAGATAACGCCTTTACTATCCATTCCCCAGCTTTGCACAACCAACATTGTTATATTAATATACCTTTATATACCTCTAAATTTCTGTCTGTTTCTAAGTCACTAAAGACAGCCCCACGATCACATGCTTTTTAATTAGCTTTTCACAACAGAGGGCTGCTAGTTCATAGATAGATTGTGCTCACACAGTTCTATCAACACAGCACTAATTGGCTTAAATGCAAGTAAGTAGATAATAAATAAAGTCATGTGATCAGGGGGCTGTCAGAAGATGCTTAGATACAAGGTAACCACAAAAGTAAAAAGTGTATTAAAGGGACAGTCAACACCAGAATTTTTGTTGTTTAAGAAGATAGATAATCCCTTAATTACCAATTCCCCAGTTTTGCATAACCAACACAGTTATAACTATACACGTTTTACCTCTGTAATTACCTTGTATCTAAGCCTTAGCAGACTGCCCCCTTATGTCAGTTCTTTTGACAGACTTGTATTTTAGCCAATCAGAGCTATATCCATGGTAAATTCACGTGCATGAGCTCAATGTAGCTATATGAAACATGTGAACTAATGCCCTCTAGTGGTGAAAAACTATCAAAATGCATTTAGATTAGAGGCGGCCTTCAAGGTCTAAGAAATTAGCATATGAACCTCCTAGGTTTAGCTTTCAACTAAGAATGCAAAGAGAACAAAGCAAAATTGGTGATAAAAGTAAATCGGAAAGTTGTTTAAAATTACATGCCCTATTTGAAACATGAAAGTTTTTTTTGGGACTTGACTGTCCCTTTAATATAACCATGTTTTCTGTGCAAAATTGGGGAATGGGTAATAAAGGGATTATCTGTCTTTTAAAACAATACATTTTTTTTTAGTTGACTGTCCCTTTAACCACACTGTTTACAGAATCACATTCACATTGCTGTTATAATTTTCCTATGGTATCCTGATATGACAGTACAATTATAAATAGTCAAAATGGAAGTGAAATTAATGCTAAACAGTAGACATTGTGCAAGAAACATATCAGGTTTGGCTTCTGTCTTTAATCCTTTTTAAAGGAGCTTGATTGGATTCACAGAAATATAGAGAAGTTACTGATTAAGGTGTACCTTTTCTAAAGTTTAATGTGTAAGATAAGATATACTAGATTTATAATTTGTTAGTTTTCATGCAAAAACTTTTTTTAATTACCCAAATTTGTGGGTAAATTGTTCATTTACTATAGAAATGACATATTTATAAATTACTAATTGACCACTAGATGTCCCTGTTGCTTAAGATATAATCCACACACACTCATTATACAGATAAAGCTAGATAAAGTGAAAACGTTTGTTTCTTAAAAAATATAAAGGGACACATGAAAAATACATAGGTCAGGGCTGTTTTCAAGGCTGTTTTAAAGAAATCTTTTGTATAAAAACCCTGACCTATGTATTTTTCATATGTGTCCCTTTTTATAGCAGCAATATGGTCACCCTATATATATTAATTTGAAAAAAAAAAAGAAAAACAACAAGTCCATATTTTGAAACTATTTCTTTAGTTCTATCACGTTTACCAAAACAGAAATTCACATTTTGCTGGCTAAGACACAGTACAAACAATTATATACACCACACTATATAGTAAGAAATTAATACAATAATTATAATTTCATTCTATAATGTACAAAGTGAGTAAGATAGATAGATAGATGATAGATATAGATAGACAGACAGACATATAGTTAGATAGATAAGCCAGATAAGATAGATATAGATAATAGAGAGATAGATAAAGACAGATAAGATAGATTAGATTTTATACTGCAGATCACTGTGTATGACTACATTTGTTTTGCTGGAAGTTGATTGCAAACTAAACTGAATGATATGGAGATTCTTGCAAAGCCTGCAATGAAACCCAACATTTTTCTTTCATGATTCAAATAGAGAATGCAATTTTACACAACTTTCTAATTTACTTCTCTTATCAAATCTTCTTCAGGGATGTAAGCTCAGGAGAGTGCACGTGTCTGGGGCATTATATGACAGCAGTTTTGCAAGACTGTTATCCATTTGCAAGAGCACTAGATGGCAGCACTGTTTCCTACCATGTAGTGCTGCAGATACCTACCTAGGTATCTAGGAATAAAATGGTAATGAAGCAAATTTGATTATAGTTATAGTAATAAAAGTAATTTGGAAACTTAGCTCTGTCTAAATCACAAGATTTGTTTTGGGGTTGATATCCCTTTAAGATTCATCATGTAAGAGGCTGATACAATTTCTACCAGTTTCTATTGAAGTAAACTGCAGATCTCACTTTTCAGAAAAGGGCTGTCAAAATGTTGCTGACTCAAAAGTCTGCACAAGGCCCACCAGGATGTTTTTGCTGCATTAAAGGCACAGGCCAAAATAATTTCATTTATTTATTTATCATATATTTCTATTTAATGCATATAGAGAAGAGATAAGTAGAATACAAATGCATCAATATTAAATCATTTTAATTGAAAATGTTTACAATAATAACAAAGAAAGAAAAAAAAAGAAAAAGTAAAGAATAGAAATTCTACACGAACCAAAAAAATTGTCTCTCGATCAATACATTGATACATAGATTATTAAGAGAAGGAAGAAAACAGAATCACATTCGGTCCCCACATCTAGGGCCAGATTACAAGTGGGGCATGAATGATAGCAAACAACGTGATGTTACAAGTCCATGCTAAATCGTGTTAACAAGAGAAGGGTTAGCACAGCAGATTTTGCTTGAGTGCAACCTATACTTTCAAGTTGAAAGTTTACACTTGAGCAAAAGCCAAAAACTGTGCTAGAATATTTATTGCAACTTAGGGCCTGAAGTAAACTGTAAGGGTTAAAAGCAGGGATAGGCACAGACAAAGGCTGTGGCAGACATTTGCCAAAGTACAGACCTTAGTGAAGGACACCAAGGTACATTTGAAATTAAAAACATTATTTTATAGTGCTTGGTGTTATTATACTTATGCAGACACCACTGATCCTATAATTCCTCCTTTGGCTATACCCATGAGCCAGTGTCACTACTGTGTCTTTGTATAGTGCTCAGTGTTATTATACTGATGCAGATACCACTGATCCTATAACCAGCCCTCCTCTGGCTATACCTATGTGCCAGTGCCACTACTGTGTCATTATATAGTGCTGGGTGTTATTATACTGATGCAGATACCACTGATCCTATAACCAGCCCTCCTCTGGCTATACCTATGTGCCAGTGTCACTACTGTGTCATTATATAGTGCTGGGTGTTATTATACTGATGCAGATACGATCCTATAACCAGCCCTCCTCTGGCTATACCTATGTGCCAGTGTCACTACTGTGTCATTATATAGTGCTGGGTGTTATTATACTGATGCAGATACCACTGATCCTATAACCAGCCCTCCTCTGGCTATACCCATGTGCCAGTGTCACTACTGTGTCATTATATAGTGCTGGGTGTTATTATACTGATGCAGATACCACTGATCCTATAACCAGCCCTCCTCTGGCTATACCCATGTGCCAGTGTCACTACTGTGTCATTATATAGTGCTGGGTGTTATTATACTGATGCAGATACACATCCAGTATTTCACTCAGGCTTTATTTATTCCATAATTTATCACCCAATATTGCTAGCAGTCTCTTGACAAGCAACTAACTTTATTCACATTACATATTTTTTTTTATTCCTATTATTTAATCAGAAAGAAAAGACATATTAAGGTTGTGGCGGACACTGCAAGGGCTAGTCACAGACACCAGTGTCCGTGTACGGACACCTTGCCTATACCTGGTTAAAAGTTAAAAAAAGTTGCACAAACACATAAAAACACTGGTTAATTGCAGCTTAACCTAAGGTAATGTTGCACTGCATCGCTCTAGCTGTTGCTAGGGACGCGGCGCCTGCTGTCTGCTCGTTGCCTAGGGGGGAGTTTGCTCCCCTCTGCATGCGTCACCGCCGCATGCTTTCTCCTTCAGAAGCCGGTCTGGATCTCCTGCGAATCCTGCGCCTATGTAAGTAACTTCAGTCCTACCTATCACTGCCCAAGTATAGGTGTTACTTACTGTTCTCCTGGGTGTTATTGATTCGTATGCTGAATTGTTATTTTGCTGCTGACCCATGCTTGTCTGACCACTCTGTCTCTTTAACCCTTTTATGATTCAAGCTGGCCTGCCTCTTCTGCAGAAAAGACATTGTCTCAAAATAACTACTCTGGATGGCACCCCCTTGGTTCAGGTTGATCCATTTTGAGTCAGCACCCCTGACCTTGACTGTGGGAGTCCTTCATACCGAACAGCTGCAGTTTGAGGTCATTCATTCCCCAGCCTGTCATCCTTGGTCTTCCTTGGCTTTGTATACACTATCCACAGTTTGACTGGGCTGAAGGACAACTGGCCTCCTGGGGTACCTCCTTTTTCCATTCCTGCCTTGCTAAAGTCACTCCTCTACTCTGTGTCCCCAAAGCCAGTATACAGACTCCTCCAAACCTTCCCTCAGTATATACAGACTTTGCAGATGTGTTTGAGAAAAAGGCAACCGACGTGCTACCACCCCACCGTCCTTATGACTGCAAAATTGACCTCTTTCCCGGAGCCCCACTTCCTAAAGGGAAGACTTATCCACTCTCCAAAGCTGAAACCAAATCTATGGAGGAGTATATCAAAGAGAATCTAGTTAAAGGCTTCATTCGCCCTTCCTCCTCTCCTGCTGGGGCAGGCTTCTTTTTCTTCAGTAAGAAGGATGGTGGGCTCAGACCCTGCATCGACTACAGGGCCTTGAACAATATAACCATCAAGAACCTCTATCCCATTCCTTTGATCACTGAGCTCTATGACTCACTCCAGAATGCTTGCTTCTTCACCAAGTTGGACTTACGTGGGGCATACAGTCTGATCCGTATCTTCCCAGGCCACAAATGGAAGACCGCCTTCAACATAAGATCAGGGCATTATGAATACCTCGTAATGCCCTTTGGGCTGTGTAACACCCCTGCAGTCTTCCATGACCTCCTCAATCGCACTGTCATTGTCTACCTTGATTACATCCTTATCTTCTCTTCCACTCAGGAAGAGCATCATAAGCATGTGAGACAGGTACTTCAATGTCTCTGGGACAATTCTTTAGTAGCCAAACTAGAAAAATGTGAGTTTGACCAAGTTCAGATCCAGTTCCTTGGCTATGTCATCTCAAAAGAAGGTTTTGCCATGGATCCTGCTAAACTCACCGCAGTTTTAGAGTGGCCCCAACCTACTTCATTAAAGGAATTGCAGAGATTATTGGGGTTCTCCAATTATTACTGCAAGTTTTTAAAGAACTTTGCCCAAACAGTCGCTCCACTCACAGAATTGACAAAACAGAACAAAGACTGTAAACATTGGCCCCCTGAGGCCATATATGCCTTTACTCGTCTTAAAAAGGCTTTTTGTTCTGCTCCTGTGCTCCACCATCCTGATCCTAATCTACAGTTCACTTTAGAGATTGATGCATCCTAGATAGGGGCTGGAGCATTTCTAACTCAAAGGGATCCTTTAACCTCCAAGTTGCACCCTGTAGCCATTTTTTTCAAACGCTTTACTCCTGCAGAGAGGAATTATGATGTGGGTAATCGTGAACTCTTAGCCATTAAGATGGCCTTGACCGAATGGCGTCATTGGTTGGAAGGCACCACTAATTCCATTCAGATTCTCACCGACCACAAGAACCTGATTTACCTAGAGACTACTCATCGACTCAATCCTCGACAGGCCAGGTGGGCCTTGTTCTTTTCCCATTTTAACTTTGTGATCTCTTATCTTCCTGGGACCAAAAACAAGAAGGCGAATGACCTTTCCCGTCGGTTTCCTCACTCAAGTGATTCCTCTGAAGCTCCTATTGAACATATCATACCTCCCTCCTGTGTGGTTACTCAATTGAATACCACCCTTTTTTAAAGACTGCAACGTGTCCAGTCTAATAAACCTCCAGAAGCCCCCGTGGCTTCCGATATCATTTTTGTACCTCTGAACCTATGCCCTTCCGTACTGTCCTGGGCTCATGACAGTAAACTCTCAGGACATCCTGGTTTGACAAGGACTTTTAAGCGTCTTTCCCAACACATATGGTGGCCTACTATGAAGGCTGACGCTCAGGATTATGTAAAAGCCTGTACAACTTGTGCTGCCAACAAAACTCCCCGATCCTTGCCTCCCGGCTTGCTCCAACCATTGTCCATTCCCAAACAACCATGGACACACATAACAATGAATTTCATTGTGGACCTTCCTCCTTCTGACCGCCATACAGTTATCTGGGTTGTGGTGCATCGCTTTTCCAGACTGGCTCATTTTGAACCCCTAATAAAACTGCCTTCTGGCCAAGAGTTATCGTCTCTTTTCCTTCTGCATGTGATATGACTTCATGGCATTCCTGTGAATATTGTTTCCGACAGTGGTCCACAATAAATTTCTACCTTTTGGAGAGCCTTTTGTAAATTGATTGAAACCACTGTTTCCTTGTCTTCTGGCTACCATCCTCACACCACTGGTCTAACTGAGAGAGTAAACCAGGATCTTGAGGCTTATCTTAGAGCCTTTGTCAACGCTCTCCATACCAACTGGTACGAGTTGTTACCCCTAGCGGAGCTAGCAAGAAACACTCATTGGCACTCTTCTCTTCGATGTTCTCCATTTCAAGCCGCAGCAGGGTATCAACCTTGTGTCTTCCCTCTTTCTGCTCAGTCCACTAGGGTTCCTGCTGCAGACTGAAACATTACTGAACTCACCACTCATTGGCAACGTATTTGCTCTCAGCTACGTTCAGCTGTCTCTAGATATAAGAAGTTTGCTGATCATCATAGAGCTTCTATACGTGCCCTCTCAGAAGGTGAACGTGTTTGGGTCTCTACTCGACATATTCATCTATGTCAACCCTGTCACAAATTGGGGCCTAGGTTTATTGGTCCTTACAAAGTCCTGAAAAGACTGTCTCCTGTTGCCTACAATGTGGCCTTGCTAAAAACTCTACACATACACCCAGTCTTCCATATCTCACTACTCAAGCCTTACATCAAGAATAGATATACCCAGCTCCTCCTCCTCCTCCTCCTCCGCTCCTGGTCTGTGGTGACCCTGAATATGAGGTTGCTAAGATCCTGGACTCCAGATACAGGCGCAGACAACTGCAGTATCTGGTACATTGGAAAGGTTACTCTGTGGCGGATCGTTCCTGGGTTCTTGCCCGTGATGTGCATGCTCCATCCTTTGTCTCAAGCTGTTGTTAGGAACGCGGTGCCTGCTGTCTGCTCATTGCTTAAGGGGGAGTTGGCTCCTCTCTGTGTGCGGCGGTTATGTCATCGCTGCACGCTTTCTCCTTCAGAAGCCGGTCTGGATCTCCTGTGGCGCGAATACTGTGCCTATATAAGTAACTTCAGTCCTACCAATCACTGCCCAAGTATAGGTGTTACTTACTGTTCTCCTGGGTGTTATTGATTTGTATGCTGGATTGCTATTTTGTTGCTTACCTCCTACCCCTGCTTGTCTGACCACTCTGCCTCTTTAACCCTTAACTGCTGGATTGATACTGCTGCTGAACTCTGCTTGTCTGACCACTCTGCCTCTTTAACCCTTAACTGCTCGATTGATATTGTTGCTGAACTCTGCCTGTCTGACCACTCTACTTATTAACCCCTATCTGCCCTGGATTGCCTTACTGTTGCCAAACCCTGCCTGCCTGAGCATCCTAGTGGTTTACCCCTGGACAGCCTTACTATTGCCAAACCCTGCCTGCCTGACCTTCCTAGTGGTTTACCCCTGGACTGCCTTACTGTTGCCAAACCTTGCCTGCCTGACCACCCTAGTGGTTTGTCTCTGGTTCCCTGCCTGTTGCTGCCAAGGACTGTCCTGCCTGTGGTGAGTGCCATTTATCTCATCTTGCAAACCTAGTCTGCTGTGGAATATTCCCTATCATTCCGGCTCGACACCTGGGATAACAAGACTACTGGCCGAGTTCGGTCTGATAGAGGAGTATCCCACAAGCATTACAGGTAAGACTTTAAGATGACTAAAGTGTAGACTGTGCCTTTAAGAGAGAACAAAGGTGCTCAAGTTTAAACAGAAAATAGGATGATTCTTTTGTATCTTTTTTTAAATTATATTTTATTCAGGTTTTTAGAAACATGTTTAATTTTATATTTGTCATGGCACAATGGCAATAATCTCAGACAATTTTCAAAACCAATTTTGAAGTCTACATAGAGTTAGACAAATACATCAGAAACCTATTTTTTTAAGGAAAGGGTCACTTGTGGACCCCTCTTTATACATCAGATCAGTATAAGGGAGTCTAGCAATCTAATGGGCCTCTTTTGGACCCCAAGATAGTTCCAAACGCATAATAAGAAAATACAGTAGACATATTATTCTTATATTAAATTTTGTTATGAAATTAAGTCTGTTAACTAAGTGCAAAGATTCTTATGCATAATAAAAATGTTACATAGAGTTTAACTATAAGAATTTGTCACCACACATGTTCTTTAGCATAAAGTTTAGCTGAATAAAGCACTCCTCCTTAGTATATACAGTATCCCACAAAAGTGAGTACACCCCTCACATTTTTGTAAATATTTTATTATATCTTTTCTTGTGACAACACTGAAGAAATGACACTTTGCTACTATGTAAACTAGTAAGAGTACAGCCTGTATAACAGTGTAAATTTGCTGTCTCCTCAAAAAACTCAAACACAGCCATTAATGTCTAAACCGTTGGCAACAAAAAGGAGTATACCCCTAGTGGAAATATCCAAATTGGGCCCAAAGTGTCAATATTTTGTGTGGCCACCATTATTTTCCAGCACTGCCTTAACCCTCTTGTGCATGGAGTTCACCAGCGCTTCAAAGGTTGCCACTGAAGTCCTCTTCCACTCCTCCATGATTACATCACGGAGCCCGTGGGAAGGTAGAATAGACAACATCTCTTTATGTGATCTTGCTTGATGAAAAGATGACGCTTGAACTAGAATGTCATCTAGCAATACCCTGGGACCTCACCACTGCCAGAGGAGCCCCCAGAACCTTTGTAAAAAGCTGGGAGCTGTAGCAAGGCCAAAAGGAAGGGCAACAAACTGGAAATGTTTGTCCTGGAAGGCAAACCTTAGATACTGTTAATGATCACTGTGAATGGGAACATGAAGATACGCGTCCTTCAGATCTTTGGTCATCATGAACTGACCCTTTTGACCAAAAGGAAGAATAGAATGGATGGTCTCTATCTTGAAGGACGGAACCCTGAGAAATTGATTGAGACACTTTAGGCCCAGAATGGGACGAAAAGTGCCCTCCTTCTTGGGAACTACAAATAGATTTGAATAGAATCCTAGACCCTGTTCCTCTAGAGGAACTGGAACAATCACTCCCAGGGATGATAGATCCTTTATGCAGTTTAAGAAGGCCTCTCTCTTTATCTGATTCGCAGATAACCTTGACAGGTGGAAGCTGCCCCTGTGAGGACAAGATTTGAATCCTATTCTGTAATCGTGGGACACTATATCTATGGCCCAAGGATCTGGAACATTGCGTATCCAAGCCTGCTGAAAAAAAGAAAGCCTGCCTCCCTCTTGATCCACTACAGTATTGGGGGCGGCCCCTTCATGTTGATTTAGGGGCATATTTATCAAGCTCCGTATGGAGTCTAAAGACCGCTGCTCCATAACCTATCCGCCTGCTCTGAGGTGGCGGACAGACATCGCCAGAAATCAACCCGATCGAATACGATTGGGTTGATTGGCACCCCCTGCTAGCGGCCGATTGGCTGCAAAACTGCAGGGGCGGAATTGCACCAGCAGTTCACAAGACCTGCTGGTGCAATGATAAATGCTGAGAGCGTATGCTGTTGGCATTTATTGATTTTGAGCGGACATGATCCACAATATCGGATCACGTCTGCTCGCACAATGATAATTCGGCCCCTTAGTATCAACGGAAGGCTTTTATCTTGCTTCCCCCTATTCCAAGGCTGAAAGAAAACTTGGATTGATCTGACTTGGAAGAGGAAGACTTATGTCCCTTAAAGTTATGATAGGAACGAAAATAAGAATTCTGGCGACCCTTAGGTCTATTCTTTTTATCCTGGGGTAGGAAAGAACCCTTTCCACCCGTAATGTCAGAAATAATTTCTGCCAGACCTGGTCCAAACAAGATTTTACTCTTATAAGGCAGAGATAAAAGCTTGGACTTGGATGTAACATCTGCAGACCAAGATTTTAACCAGAGAGCTCTGCACCAAACCTAAGAATTTTCATATTGGCATCACAAATAAAGGTATTGGCTAGCTTGAGAGCCTGGATCCTGTCTTGTATTTCCTCTATAGTAGTCTCTTCAGGATAAGATTAGATAAATCATCACACCAATAAGATGCTGCCCCAGCAACTGTAGCAATACTAGCAACAGGTTGCCACAGTAATCCCTGATGAATGTACATCTTCTTCAAAAAAGCCTCAAGCTTCTTATCCATGTGATCCTTGAAAGAACAACTATCTTCAATAGGAATAGTAGTTCTCTTAGCCAGAGTAGAGATAGCTCCCTCTACCTTGGGCACCGTGCGCCACGAGTCACAAAAAGAGTCAGCAACAGGAAACATCTTTTTAAAAATAGGGGATGGGGAAAAAGGAATCCCTGGTTTATCCCATTCCTGAGTTATAATATCTGCCATACGGTCTGGAATTGGAAATACTTCCACATATACCCTATTAAGCTTACTAGACCTCTTTGGGTTCTCTGCAACAGATTCGGGTTCTTCCAAAGTAGCAAGAACCTCCTTCAAAAGAACTCTAAAATTAATCTCCACTGAATCTGCAGAATTTGTCACTACAGAATCATATTCATCAGATAATTGAGACAAACTGACTAACGCGGCTTTAGCTGACTCAGCCTTACTAACATCAATATGTTTAAATTTCCTCTTTCGTTTACCTGAAACCTTTGGAAAAGCTAATAAAGCTGCAGAAACAGCAGAAGTAATCTGCGCAGCAAAATCCCCAGGTAAAAAAACACCTATAGGAGGTTGAGAGGAACCGCAGGGCACTGCATGTGAAGTTTGAGGGGAAAGCTGAGGTGTAGCTAGGATAACACTATCCTGAGAGACAGGAGGCTCAGGGAGAGACATCTTATCTTTAAACTTTAAAGTATTATTTAAATATGAAGAGCAAATCTGTACAGGAGGAATTATCTTAGCCTCCAAACACAATAAGGATTTTTCAAATGAATCAACTTCAGTATTAGTGTCCATAATTAGGTATCAGTTCACAATTAACAAAAATAAATAAATGCCAAATTAAGTTTATTTATATGAAGCAATAAAACATAAATAAGCACTTAAAACCCTCCGCTCTGCTGAGGTCTTACCCCTCCAGAAGTAGCTATCCCACTAGCACAGAAAACCGGGCACACCAGGTAGTAAAAAATATCTCCTTTTTACCGGAACAGCCTAAATCCACTTGCCACTGTAGATGCAGCCTCCAGACTCGCTGCGGCAAACTCCGATCTGAACAGAGAAGCCGAATACCGGAAGTGCAGAGGAGCAGTTACGTGACCCCAATAAAAAAACAACTTTAAAATAAATAAATAAATAAATTGCGCCAAACAAAAACCAACAGCAGCACAGCAAAAGTGATTGGGCCAATAAGCTGAGCTGAAAAGTGACTGCAACAAGTAAGAAGTAAAACAAACACCTGTCAAACACTTCATACACTCTCCCATCTCTGAGCCCCCATTAAAAAATGATTCCTCCTCACATAAAAGCAGTGCCCCTAAAACAGATTCTGTCAGGCAGGAGCTGTTTTCTGAGGTGTGGCAGCTTCACCATATCTACCAGGGACCTATAGAAAAGAAAGAACAAAGTAACCAACTCTGGCTTTCTATAATAGTGGTAGCAATAATGTTAGAAGTTGAAGCAAAGACTACCTCGCCATCTTCTAACTTCTAATAGCCACCATTACTCTTACTAAAGAGATTGACATGGACACAGCATAGCCCCAATCCTTGCTTGCAGGGAAAATTACCCATTAAAAGGATTAAAATCTTCAGACACCATCTTTGCCATCCTCCCGTGATCAAGGCAAAGAGAATGACTGGGGGTTATGGGTGAAGGAAGTGATACTTAACAGCTCTGCTGGGGTGCTCTTTGCCTCCTCCTGCTGGCCAGGAGTGAATATCCCACTATTAATTAGAATGTTTTGTGGACTCTCCATGCCATAGGAAAGAAATCTTTAACAACTTTGAATATTATAGGTGTATTGCTGTCTTGTCCGCTCAGCAACCCCTCTGTTATTAAATAACAAGCTTAAATTGGGGCATTTGTGAGCTCCAACCTATAGAATGCTGAAAGCAACAATATTTTTTCTGGATGAAATAATAACTCCAGTAAGTAACAGTAGGGAGACATACTAATAATAACACTTGCTTTTACTAAATTATAGCAGTGAGGTATGACATTTAAATCTAAGTACATATCAAGCTAACTACAAAATATCTCTATATATTATGAACCATAGACTAATATGCCAATTTCTTCTAATTGTAATTGACTTAGAGAGATTGCCTAGCAGATCCATATGATGTCAGACCAAGTCCCAGAGTCCCATAACACTGACTAGAATTAGTTATTTTGTAAGACTTATATAGCACTAAGATATCTTAAAAAAAAAAAAAAAAAAAAGTAGTATCTGTTACAGCCTATAAGCCCAACTACAATATAACATTTGGCCTCTGAATATTAAAAAAAAGGTTCACAAATAGTAATACTAATCATATTCAGCTCAGTAAATCAATAATTTCTATATTATGATCGCAAGAGTAGCAGTACTAGCAAAATAAACTAACATACATGCAAAAAACAAAAAACCCTAAGTGCAGTAGGAACTCAAACATGTATGGTAACAGTTCAGAAAGTTAAACAAAACTATATAGTAATCTAAAACATAAAGGAAACAAGGACGCCAAAGTGGCCTAGCAGTCTGTTTCAAAATGGCATGAAATAGTGTACAGAATACTCACAAAAAGAGAACACCTCCAGGTGCTCTAATAGCAAGCTGGAACTTCTTAGCCATCCAGCTGACTGATCACAAGTAGCAGGAAATAAAGGTACTCCAAGTAGCAGGATACACAGGTACTCCAATATTCATTCATCAGATGTCAACAATAAAATGGATCTGTGCGGCAAGGTGTAATTGCATAAAATATTTATTAAAAACTAAAGGCGACTAGTTTCTCAGCCTCACAGGGTTGTTTCATCAGGCCTATATCCATATAAAAACAGAATTCATGCTTATGTGATACATTTCTTTCTTTCCTGGCAGGGAGAGTCCACGACATATTTCATTACTGTTGGGAATATCAACACCTGGCCACCAGGAGAAGGCAAAGACACCCCAGCCAAAGTTTATAAATATCCCTCCCACTTCCCCTACCTCCCCAGTCATTCGGCCGAGGAAATATGGAAAAGCAGGAAAAATATTATGGGTATAGAGGTGCCAGAAGATAAGAAAAAATTCTGCCGGCTAAAAAGATTGGGCAGGGTCGTGGACTCTCCCTGCCAGGAAAGAAAGAAATTTATCATGTTAGCATAAATTCTGTTTTCTTTCTAAAGGCAGGGAGAGTCCACAACTTCATTCATTAATGCTCGTGGGATACTCCTCTATCAGACCGAGAGTCGAGCCGGAATCATAGGGAATATCCCAGAGCAGAGAAAGTTAGTAAGATGAGGAAGGCAACACTCACCAGTCCGAAGCGGCAACGGCAGAGCAATCCAAGGACAAACTACTAGAATGGTCAGGCAGGCAGGGTTTGGCAACAGCAAAGCAGTCCAAGGGCACACCACTAGAATGGTCAGGCAGGCAGGGTTCGGCAACAAAGAGACAATCCAGAACAACAGGGGTTAATAAGAAGAGTAGTCAGACAGGCAGGGTTCAGCAGCAGTATATCACTCCAGCAATTTAGGGGTTAAATAGGTAGAGTAGTCAGACAGGCAGAGTTCAGCAGCAGTATTTCAATCCAGCAATTCAGGGGTATAATAGGTAGAGTAGTCAGACAAGCAGGGTTCAAACACTTTAAGGCAATACTGCAGTAACGATCTATCACACCCAGGAGCACACAAAGTAACACCTAAA